>NC_088847.1:7500-25000 GCF_904066995.2 Poecilia reticulata
CATCCAGGCCTGGACATCCAGGCACAGACATCCAGGCCTGGACATCCAGGCACAGACATCCAGGCAGAGACATCCAGGCCTGGACATCCAGGCAGAGACATCCAGGCCTGGACATCCAGGCACAGACATCCAGGCCAGGACATCCAGGCATGGACATCCAGGCAGAGACATCCAGGCCTGGACATCCAGGCACAGACATCCAGGCAGAGACATCCAGGCCTGGACATCCAGGCACAGACATCCAGGCCTGGACATCCAGGCCTGGACATCCAGGCAGAGACATCCAGGCCTGGACATCCAGGCACAGACATCCAGGCAGAGACATCCAGGCCTGGACATCCAGGCACAGACATCCAGGCCTGGACATCCAGGCACAGACATCCAGGCAGAGACATCCAGGCCTGGACATCCAGGCCTTGACCTCCAGGCCTGGACATCCAGGCCTTGACCTCCAGGCCCACACCCAGACTTGGCTCCGGGGTCAGACACAGTCTTGGAACCCCCCCCACCCCCGATAGAACCAGGCTCTCCACACGAGTATGTGAACCCACACTTAAGCACCCCTCCTCGGACTAAACCAAGCAGTACGCAGGCCCTGGAAGCTCGTGCCCCTGGTAAGGCAACTCAGTTTTACGATGTGGCCTTGGGTTGACCGGGGAGAGGCTACCCTCCCCAGCCTCTTCCGGCCGAGCGCCCCCTTTCCGGTCCCTGGATGGGACTTAGACTTTTTCTCGCCATCAACTGAGAACCGGGCCTGCCAGGCCCACCGGCCGAGCACGTGAACCCACACTTAAGCACCCATCCACGGACTAAACCCAGCAGTACGCAGGCCCTGGAAGTTCGTGCCCCTGGTAAGGCAGCAGGACTTAGATTCTGGTAAAAATGTTGGGTTTCTCCATAGGTTTAACTGGAGAGTGTTCGCTGCGTACCCAAATTTTGCACATCTTCTAACGGCCACCAACAGGGCAATTTTGACCCGATCGCGATGCGGCTTGGCAGCCTTTGCGATCTCGTCTCGGCCTACACACACACCGAATTTTGGAGCTCTAGCATCAAAGCTTGGCCCTTCAGAGCCATGTGCGGTTTTCGGACCCCAGGTCCGGATCGACACAAGGGGGCGTGCCTGAATTGAAAAACCGGTGACATTAGTTCCATGTGGTCGGACTGAACACCCCCACGAAGTTTCAGCTCCGTTGGACCACGTTAAGTGGGTCTCCCTGGTGTTTGAATTTCGTGTTTCCAGAAAAACCGCTCCATTGATTTGAATGGGAAATGGCCGCCCGGAACCATAATTTTCCACATATTCTAACGGCCACCAACAGGGCAATTTTGATCCGATCGCGATGCGGCTTGGCAGCCTTTGCGATCTCGTCTAGCTCTTTAAACGTACCGATTTTTATAGCTCCAGCTACTACGGTTCTTGCTGGGGGGCCGGTGCCGTTTTTAGAAATGGGGGGTCCGGATCGACCCCACAGGGGCGTGCCTGGATTGAACAAGCGGTGGCATACGGTCCATGGGGTCGGACTGAACACCCCCACGAAGTTTCAGCTCTGTGGGACCACGTTAAGTGGTAATGCCACGCGGTTTTATTTCCAGTTACCATAACCCTCCTTATGGTCTGTGGACACTGTCCACTCTTAACGGCGCCCTGGCACCGTTCACCGCGGCGGGGCGCCGGCAGTCGCTGCCCTAACTCGTTACTGGAGGCGGGGCGCCAGTAGTCGCGGCCCTGGCTCCATTCACCACTTGTAAACATTGGCGGCGGGGCGCCGGCAGTCGCTGCCCTAACTCGTTACTGGAGGCGGGGCGCCAGTAGTCGCGGCCCTGGCTCCATTCACCACTCGTAAACAGAGGCGGCGGGGCGCCGGAAGTCGCTGCCCTAACTCGTTACTGGAGGCGGGGCGCCAGTAGTCGCTGCCCTGGCTCCATTCACCACAAACACTTTGTCATTTTTCTGGTGTCTGAAATATTTCTAAGTGTTGGAACACTTTGTCATTTTTCTGGTGTCTGAAATATTTCTAAGTGTTGGGAACACTTTGTCATTTTTTTGTCTATCACCCACTTTTCAGACTTTCTTTATCCTCATTCAGATAGTGTTTTTTCGCATAAGGTGTTTAAATCCCAATCAATTCTTTTCGTGCCCTGGTAAGGCATGATTGATTCAACACTTAGAAAGTTTTCTGAGACATTCTGTGCGGCTGGAAGCAATCGCGCAATCAGCGCCCTGCCGCCTGCTGCTGCCTGCCGCTGCCGCCTCGCAATCAGGCTCAATAGACCCAGCTGCCCGTTCCACCCTCGCTGCTGCAACTTCTCCGGACAACAACGCTTCTGCCGGACGTTTCTACTGCAGACGTGGTCCAGATGCCCCAAAACCACGCTGCCCGTCTGCCAAGGCAAGTTTGCTCAGCTGCCCAAGCATTTAGAGCGTTTCATTGCATTTAAACCCTGTTGACGGAAGATACTAGTAGCCTTCGCCCACAGACGGTGAACATCCGTGGGATGCTGCCCAGTCAGGCTGCGGATACTCTGGTCCAAGGGTGGACAGACACTATCCAGGTTCACAACCGCCTCGAGCCACAGGTGTTACGCGACCTCTTCTCCAGCTTCAGTGGCGTCCACTCTCCGCGCCATCGCAGAGCTTCGCTCCACGGATCCGACCCGCCGCTGGCATCCGGCCTGGAGCCCAAGACCCGAACAGCAGAGCTCCAGAGTCGCAGGGAGAGACGCAGACGTGTCGTCGTCTCCTGGCCCACACAACGCAGGGCCCACGGCCGCTTTCAAGTACAGACTCTTCTCCTCATGCTGTCACCATGCCTGCTTCTGCTTCTCCGCCTGGTTCACCTGCAGCCACCGGAGCCCCGTCTCCTGCAGCCACCGGAGCCCCGTCTCCTGCAGCTTCTCCGCAGGGCCAGACCGACTCTGATTCCCCTGCAACATCAACCTCCACAAGGCCAGTCAGAGGACTTGCCCTGCTGCCATTTGCTCCAAGGAAGTTTCCACCACCCGTGGAGCGCTACCTTGAAGAGTTCCATTCAGATCTGCGGGGTGCCCTGCCGAGCGCACAGCACAGGATGAACGCACGCTCCAAGCTGGGTCGGGTCCGTAGCTTTCTCTCATTTATTGCACACGGCAGGCAGGTCAACCCCACCTGGAAGTTCCTGGACGACGTGGAACGGGTCCACGCCTTCCCGCAGGCACTGAAGCTGAAGAAAAGAGCCATAACGACTGTTAAAGTTTACCTGGTGAACCTGTCCCAGTTCATGGATTACTTTGCCGCTACACCCCCGCGGGAATGCAGGCTGACCCGGAGACAGATCACCGCCGTCAGCAGAGCGGTCAAGGCTGACCTCCTCCAAATAGCCACCGAGGTGACCCTCCACCAGATCGAAGTTAAGCGCTCCAAGGAACGGCGGACCGTCACCAGAACCCAGCTGAGAACCTGCAAGACCCTGGCCAGGACGACAATCCCTTCCCTGCTAAGAAAGCTGGAGAACCAGCCAACCATCCAGTTGCGGAACCAGTTCTATGGTTACCTAGCTTGCTATCTCTCTGCGGTCTATGGTCACAGAGCAGGGGTCTTGACAAACATGACTGCCGACGAGCTCCAGGAAGCGATTGATGAAGCCCAGGAAGGCGCTCCGGGCTTTGTGATTAATGTAAGTTTCTGGTAGAACCAGACCTGGTAGAACCAGACCTGGGGAACGGGCATGGGAAGCTAATCTAATCTAATCTGATCTCTCCTCAGGTGAGGAGGCACAAGACGAACCGTGCGTTCGGCGCCGCCCAGCTGTTCTTGAGCCATGCCGAGTTCGGGTGGTTCGTACGTTGGATGGGTGTCCGCCGGCTGCTGGAACCACGCTGCAAGCTACTGTTTTTCAGCGCACAACAGACGCGTATAAGACGGCTAAGCAAATACGCGGCGTGTGCATGGAGCTCAATGGGACTTCCGGGCCGTCCCACGGTAACCGATCTAAGGACAGCGGTAGCGACCCACGTGAGTGATCCATTAACGGCTCTGAACTCACCCGCTTTTCTGTTTTTAAATGTATTTTCTGGTTCTACGCAGGCACGGGATGCGCACGGCAGCGAGGTCAGGGGACAACTGTCTAGGGTCATGTGTCATGACACGAGGACCGCGGACCGGTACTATGCCAACCATCTCACCGCGGAGCAATTGGCTGACATCCGGAACGCGTTCGACCGAGCCACAGCACCCCAATCCTCTCCGAGCTCTGGAAGATCCAGGGCCGCTAGTCCTGCCAGTGTACTGGCTACGGATGGTGACTCCTCGGGGGATCTGGCTCCATCAAGCAGTCCTACAGAGACGGAGCCACCCACTGGAACTATTCAATAAAGAATTTAAATGTTTACCGCTAAATCTGCTTTATTATTGGGGTGTTTTGGGGAAAACCTACGGGCAGAGAGAACCATACAACCAGGCCCTCCAGACGAGTAAGTGAAGCCACACTGAAACACACCTCATCGGCCCCAGAAGTACGCAGGCCCTGGAAGTTCGTGCCCCTGGAGAGGTCTGATGACCCAGAGACTGGCAGGAGAGGGGACAGGCCCGCCACACGCCCGAGCGTGACGGGCCCTGGCCGGCCTCGAGAGGCCGGCCAGCCCCCTCTCCATCCTGGAGGGTCAGAGAACCGTAACCAGCAAGGCACCGGCCGAACCTGCGCACACATACTGTGGTCCCCCTCCTCGGACCCCAACCCCCCAGCACACAGGGCCTAGAAGCTCGTGCCCCTAGTGGGGCAGGATCAAACCAGACCAAGGGAGGGAAGGGGGCCGAGGTCTGCCACACCGGAGTGTGGCAGGCCCACACCGGTCACGGATGACCGACGCTGGCCCCCAATCGCCTCTGAAGGGTCAGAGAACCGGGAAGGGAGAGAGAACCGGGAACCGAAGGGTTGTGGGGGGCGAGCTGAGGCCTGCACCCTCGCCTGGGAACCGGAGGAAGTTCGTGCCCCTGGTATGGCAACGGTCCTTTCGTGGGGGCCCCGGAGGTCGGCCGACAAAAAGGATAGGATCGAGGGGGGAATCTCTTGAATGTCAGTGGGTACCCCTCTCTCACGACGGTCTGAACTTCTCTTCACCACTGGCAGAGTGATCCATCGCTAAGAGCTTTTGTGTGTCTGTTCAGGGAAAGCTCAGAGAATGTGGGTTTGACAAAAGCGACCGACTGGCGCTCGACTCGCCGAGGGCCCCCGCCCGACAGGGCGAAGGTCCGCCGCCGAGGCGAGTCATTGAACCCCCCGTGCCCTCTCCGGGGGAGAGGGGAGAGTTGGGTACCAGCCGGCGCGCGGAGAGCGGCCAGGGCTTAGCCGCGTCCCCGCACTGGGGGTTTTCGGTTCCGAGTTTGGGGCCGTCACCGTAGGTTCGCCGTGCGCTCGGCGCCGCCCCGACGCAGCCTCCAACGCTCGCTCCGCCGTCCGGCCCCGCGAAGCCCTTCGGGGTCGGAGCGACGGTTACGAGCGCTTTGGAGCAGAGGCTGCCGGGCGGCCCGGAGGGCGCCTTCGGCGGGTGGTCGGCCCCGGACTAAGTCGGTGGAGCCGGTCCGCGACAGATACAAATCCCACCCCCAAACAGTTAAATGGGGCGGGAAGAGCACAGCCGCGGGCCGGAGCCCGGCGCGGAGAACGGTCGTGCGCCGCGGCGGGCCGGAAGACGGACGGAGCCGAGGCTCCGCCGCTCCCGCCCCGGACGCGACATCCGGCCGCCGAGACCCCCGCGCCGAGGATCTGCTATCAAGTACGGGGGAGGGGGGGAAAAGCGGTGTGAGGGAGACGGGGGGCTCAGGTCGAACCACAACCGCCGAAGCGGCGTGGCCGGCCCCGGCCAGACCCTGAGGACTGGCCGGCCCCGTTTCCCCGCGGCGCTCCCCCCCCCAAGAACCTCGACCCAGCAATTAGTTATGTAGCCACCGAGAGCCAACAAGAGCCACGCGCCGAGAGCGGGGCCTCACTCAAGGCCCCGCAACCCAACGCCGCAGCAGCTCTGGTCTCTCAGTGGCTCAATCTTTTAGACAAGCATATGCTACTAGGCAGGCCGGTGACGGAAGGTTGCTCCGGCGACGCACCGCGTGGGTGCGCGCTTTATCCGGAGGAGAGCCCGCCGACTTCCGGCTCCGAGGCGCGGGGCATGCATCTCGAAAGGTCGTGCGTCGTCAGGGTTTGAGAAACTCTATGATCTCCTGGAGCCACCGCCGCTTGCGGAGGCCGGTTCCACCCCCAAACGATACCCAACTGGAACCGACCGGCGATGGACCAGTGAAAGACGGCTGGGACAGACGGGACGTCTCGGTCTCGCTACCGATGGTACGACCGCGGGCTGGAGCGGGTGGGGTCGGGCATACATGCCTCCAGACCCGCGTCTGCACGGGTCAGGAGACGGGCCTGCAAGGCTGAAGGAACCCTTCGCCGAAGCGCCAATGCTTCAGAGCACCAGGGCCGGCGAGAGCCCTTCATGGCAGGCCACATTTGTACCGTACCACAGACTGTCAGTACCCGGGTCTAGAGGCGAACCTGCAAGGTTGGAGGAACCCTTCGCCGAAGCGCCAGTGCTTGAGAGCACCAGGGCCGGCGGGAGCCCTTCATGGCAGGCCACGTGTGCTGTTCGGTCGGTTGTGTGTGTGTAAGTGTGCGTGGGAGACATCCACTGGAGCTCCAGGACCTCCAGCGGGACCCCGGGCGGACCGGAGTCCGCTCAGAGCACACCGCCTTCGGCCTGGGCCCAGGGTGTCCTTGCCGCTCTGTCCTGCCTTCCACAGAGCTCCGGGGCGAGCCAGAGAACCTCCAGGCCCGTCGGAAGGACCCAGCAGACTCACCGGCCAAATCTGAGACATGTCGGCCAAAGCCCCGGTTCTCCAGAGAAAAGGCAGACTTTTTTTTTTAAAACCGCTCAAAATGCACTAAAATGGGGGAAAAGAGGGCTGAAACCTGCTTAGATAGGCTCGCCAGACATCCAGGTTTCCGAAAATATAATTTTCTAAGACCTCACTTTCCCATTTTTCTTCTAAGTCCCTCTTTTCCAACTCTCTTCTCATATCGTTCCGGCAGTGTTTTGACGGGTAAGGTGACGCAATACCCTCGGCGAGTTTCATGGGCGAAAGTGAAAGTAAAAAAGACCGGACATTTTAGTGTGCACCGGACCTTCCGGTGCTAATATCTCGGTCGTTCTTTGCGGTAGAAGGAAACGGATGGCACGGGGCTGTTCCCCGGACTCCGGACTATCGGGCCATGGTGCGTTTTTACCGAAAAAGTGCATTTTTTTCCGCGAAAGCGGACCGAATGGACCCGCTTTGGCGAAAATCGCTTAAAAATTCGTTAAAAATCGTAGGAAGGTCCTGGAGCAAATCGGACACCACCAGCGCACTCCTGGGACTCGCCCGGTTCCATCGGGGTATGACATGCCAGGGTTCCCGTCCGTTTTGACCGCTTTTTCGGGGGACCGAATGGGACCGCTTTGGCGAAAATCGCTTAAACATTCGTTAAAAATCGTAGGAAGGTCCTGGAGCAAATCGGACACCACCAGCGCACTCCTGGGACTCGCCCGGTTCCATCGGGGTATGACATGCCAGGGTTCCCGTCCGTTTTGACCGCTTTTTCGGGGGACCGAATGGGACCGCTTTGGCGAAAATCGCTTAAAAATTCGTTAAAAATCGGGGGAACGTCCTAGGCGAAATCGGAGACCACCGGGGCACTCCTGGGACTCGCCCGGTTCTTCCAGTATATAGTTTGCCTAGGTTCCGTACGAATTTGAAATCCGGGCCTGGAGCAACAGAGACATACAGGCCTGCAGAACCAGGCTGGGACATCCAGGCAGAGACATCCAGGCCTGCAGAACCAGGCTGGGACATCCAGGCAGAGACATCCAGGCCTGCAGAACCAGGCGACATCCAGGCAGAGACATCCAGGCTGGACATCCAGGCAGAGACATCCAGGCGACATCCAGGCAAGACATCCAGGCAGAGACATCCAGGGACATCCAGCAGACATCCAGGCTGGACATCCAGGACATCCAGGCAGACATCAGGACATCCAGGCAGAGACATCCAGGCGGACATCCAGGGACATCCAGGCAGAGACATCCAGGCTGGACATCCAGGCACAGACATCCAGGCAGAGACATCCAGGCCTGGACATCCAGGCAGAGACATCCAGGCCTGGACATCCAGGCACAGACATCCAGGCAGAGACATCCAGGCCTGGACATCCAGGCAGAGACATCCAGGCCTGGACATCCAGGCACAGACATCCAGGCAGAGACATCCAGGCCTGGACATCCAGGCACAGACATCCAGGCCTGGACATCCAGGCACAGACATCCAGGCAGAGNCATCCAGGCCTGGACATCCAGGCAAGACATCCAGGCCTGGACATCCAGCCGACATCCAGGCAGAGACATCCAGGCCTGGACATCCAGGCACAGACATCCAGGCAGAGACATCCAGGCCTGGACATCCAGGCAGAGACATCCAGGCCTGGACATCCAGGCACAGACATCCAGGCAGAGACATCCAGGCCTGGACATCCAGGCACAGACATCCAGGCCTGGACATCCAGGCACAGACATCCAGGCAGAGACATCCAGGCCTGGACATCCAGGCCTTGACCTCCAGGCCCACACCCAGACTTGGCTCCGGGGTCAGACACAGTCTTGGAACCCCCCCCCACCCCCGATAGAACCAGGCTCTCCACACGAGTATGTGAACCCACACTTAAGCACCCCTCCTCGGACTAAACCAAGCAGTACGCAGGCCCTGGAAGCTCGTGCCCCTGGTAAGGCAACTCAGTTTTACGATGTGGCCTTGGGTTGACCGGGGAGAGGCTACCCTCCCCAGCCTCTTCCGGCCGAGCGCCCCCTGTCCGGTCCCTGGATGGGACTTAGACTTTTTCTCGCCATCAACTGAGAACCGGGCCTGCCAGGCCCACCGGCCGAGCACGTGTACCCACACTTAAGCACCCCTCCCGGACTAACCCAGCAGTACGCAGGCCCTGGAAGTTCGTGCCCCTGGTAAGGCAGCAGGACTTAGATTCTGGTAAAAAATGTTGGGTTTCTCCATAGGTTTAACTGGAGAGTGTTCGCTGCGTACCCGAATTTTGCACATCTTCTAACGGCCACCAACAGGGCAATTTTGACCCGATCGAGATGCGGCTTGGCAGCCTTTGCGATCTCGTCTCGGCCTACACACATACCGAATTTTGGAGCTCTAGCATCAAAGCTTGGCCCTTCAGAGCCATGTGCGGTTTTCGGACCCCAGGTCCGGATCGACACAAGGGGGCGTGCCTGAATTGAAAAACCGGTGACATTAGTTCCATGTGGTCGGACTGAACACCCCCACGAAGTTTCAGCTCCGTTGGACCACGTTAAGTGGGTCTCCCTGGTGTTTGAATTTCGTGTTTCCAGAAAAACCGCTCCATTGATTTGAATGGGAAATGGCCGCCCGGAACCATAATTTTCCACATATTCTAACGGCCACCAACAGGGCAATTTTGATCCGATCGCGATGCGGCTTGGCAGCCTTTGCGATCTCGTCTAGCTCTTTAAACGTACCGATTTTTATAGCTCCAGCTACTACGGTTCTTGCTGGGGGCCGGTGCCGTTTTTAGAAATGGGGGGTCCGGATCGACCCCACAGGGGCGTGCCTGGATTGAACAAGCGGTGGCATACGGTCCATGGGGTCGGACTGAACACCCCCACGAAGTTTCAGCTCTGTGGGACCACGTTAAGTGGTAATGCCACGCGGTTTTATTTCCAGTTACCATAACCCTCCTTATGGTCTGTGGACACTGTCCACTCTTAACGGGCCCTGGCACCGTTCACCGCGGCGGGGCGCCGGCAGTCGCTGCCCTAACTCGTTACTGGAGGCGGGCGCCAGTAGTCGCGGCCCTGGCTCCATTCACCACTTGTAAACATTGGCGGCGGGCGCCGGCAGTCGCTGCCCTAACTCGTTACTGAGGCGGGCGCCAGTAGTCGCGGCCCTGGCTCCATTCACCACTCGTAAACAGAGGCGCGGGCGCCGGAATCGCTGCCCTAACTCGTTACTGGAGCGGGGCCCATATCGCTGCCCTGGCTCCATTCACCACCCTGTCATTCTGGCTATTCAATAACACTTTGTCATTTTCTGTGTCTGAAATATTTCTAAGTGTTGGGAACACTTTGTCATTTTTTGTCTATCACCCACTTTCAGACTTTCTTTATCTCATTCAGTAGTGTTTTTCGCATAAGGTGTTTAAATCCCAATCATTCTTTTGTGCCCTGGTAAGGCATAGAGTTTCAGAGCAGCAGAGCAGCTGGGGCAATCGGCAATCAGCGCCCTGCCTGCCTGCCTGCCTGCCGCCTCGCAATCAGGCTCAATAGAACCCAGCTGCCCGTTCCAGCCTTCTGCTGCGACTTCTCCGGAAACCAAGCTTCTGCCAGACCGTTCTCCATACTGCAGACGTGGTCCAGATGCCCCAACCACGCTGCCCATCTGCCAAGGCAAGTTTCTCAGCTGCCCAAGCATTTAGAGCGTCCATTGCATTTAAACCCTGTGACGGAAGATACTTGCCTTCGCCCACAGACGGTGAACATCCGTGGGATGACTGCCCAGTCAGGCTGTGGATACATGGTCCAGGGTGGACAGACACTATCCGGTTCACAACCGCCTCGAGCCACAGGTGTTAGCGACCTCTTCTCAGCTTCAGTGGCGTCCACTCTCCGCGCCATCGCAGAGCTTCGCTCCACGGATCCGACCCGCCGCTGGCATCCGGCCTGGAGCCCAAGACCCGAACAGCAGAGCTCCAGATCGCAGGGAAGACGCAGACGTGTCGTCGTCTCCCGGCCACCACGCGGGCACCACGGCCGCTTCAAGTACAGACTCTTCTCCTCATGCTGTCACCATGCCTGCTTCTGCTTCTCCGCCTGGTTCACCTGCAGCCACCGGAGCCCCGTCTCCTGCAGCCACCGGAGCCCCGTCTCCTGCAGCTTCTCCGCGGGCCAGACCGACTCTGATACCCATGCAACATCAACCTCCACAAGGCCAGTCAAAGGACTTGCCCTACTGCCATTTGCTCCAAGGAAGCTTCCACCACCCGTGGAGCGCTACCTTGAAGATTCCATCAGATCTGCGGGGTGCCCTGCCAAGCCACAGCACGGATGAACGCACGCTCCAAGCTGGGTCGGGTCCGTAGCTTTCTCTCATTTATTGCACACGGCAGGCAGGTCAACCCCACCTGGAAGTTCCTGGACGACGTGGAACGGGTCCACGCCTTCCCGCAGGCACTGAAGCTGAAGAAAAGAGCCATAACGACTGTTAAAGTTTACCTGGTGAACCTGTCCCAGTTCATGGATTACTTTGCCGCTACACCCCCGCGGGAATGCAGGCTGACCCGGAGACAGATCACCGCCGTCAGCAGAGCGGTCAAGGCTGACCTCCTCCAAATAGCCACCGAGGTGACCCTCCACCAGATCGAAGTTAAGCGCTCCAAGGAACGGCGGACCGTCACCAGAACCCAGCTGAGAACCTGCAAGACCCTGGCCAGGACGACAATCCCTTCCCTGCTAAGAAAGCTGGAGAACCAGCCAACCATCCAGTTGCGGAACCAGTTCTATGGTTACCTAGCTTGCTATCTCTCTGCGGTCTATGGTCACAGAGCAGGGGTCTTGACAAACATGACTGCCGACGAGCTCCAGGAAGCGATTGATGAAGCCCAGGAAGGCGCTCCGGGCTTTGTGATTAATGTAAGTTTCTGGTAGAACCAGACCTGGTAGAACCAGACCTGGGGAACGGGCATGGGAAGCTAATCTAATCTAATCTGATCTCTCCTCAGGTGAGGAGGCACAAGACGAACCGTGCGTTCGGCGCCGCCCAGCTGTTCTTGAGCCATGCCGAGTTCGGGTGGTTCGTACGTTGGATGGGTGTCCGCCGGCTGCTGGAACCACGCTGCAAGCTACTGTTTTTCAGCGCACAACAGACGCGTATAAGACGGCTAAGCAAATACGCGGCGTGTGCATGGAGCTCAATGGGACTTCCGGGCCGTCCCACGGTAACCGATCTAAGGACAGCGGTAGCGACCCACGTGAGTGATCCATTAACGGCTCTGAACTCACCCGCTTTTCTGTTTTTAAATGTATTTTCTGGTTCTACGCAGGCACGGGATGCGCACGGCAGCGAGGTCAGGGGACAACTGTCTAGGGTCATGTGTCATGACACGAGGACCGCGGACCGGTACTATGCCAACCATCTCACCGCGGAGCAATTGGCTGACATCCGGAACGCGTTCGACCGAGCCACAGCACCCCAATCCTCTCCGAGCTCTGGAAGATCCAGGGCCGCTAGTCCTGCCAGTGTACTGGCTACGGATGGTGACTCCTCGGGGGATCTGGCTCCATCAAGCAGTCCTACAGAGACGGAGCCACCCACTGGAACTATTCAATAAAGAATTTAAATGTTTACCGCTAAATCTGCTTTATTATTGGGGTGTTTTGGGGAAAACCTACGGGCAGAGAGAACCATACAACCAGGCCCTCCAGACGAGTAAGTGAAGCCACACTGAAACACACCTCATCGGCCCCAGAAGTACGCAGGCCCTGGAAGTTCGTGCCCCTGGAGAGGTCTGATGACCCAGAGACTGGCAGGAGAGGGGACAGGCCCGCCACACGCCCGAGCGTGACGGGCCCTGGCCGGCCTCGAGAGGCCGGCCAGCCCCCTCTCCATCCTGGAGGGTCAGAGAACCGTAACCAGCAAGGCACCGGCCGAACCTGCGCACACATACTGTGGTCCCCCTCCTCGGACCCCAACCCCCCAGCACACAGGGCCTAGAAGCTCGTGCCCCTAGTGGGGCAGGATCAAACCAGACCAAGGGAGGGAAGGGGGCCGAGGTCTGCCACACCGGAGTGTGGCAGGCCCACACCGGTCACGGATGACCGACGCTGGCCCCCAATCGCCTCTGAAGGGTCAGAGAACCGGGAAGGGAGAGAGAACCGGGAACCGAAGGGTTGTGGGGGGCGAGCTGAGGCCTGCACCCTCGCCTGGGAACCGGAGGAAGTTCGTGCCCCTGGTATGGCAACGGTCCTTTCGTGGGGGCCCCGGAGGTCGGCCGACAAAAAGGATAGGATCGAGGGGGGAATCTCTTGAATGTCAGTGGGTACCCCTCTCTCACGACGGTCTGAACTTCTCTTCACCACTGGCAGAGTGATCCATCGCTAAGAGCTTTTGTGTGTCTGTTCAGGGAAAGCTCAGAGAATGTGGGTTTGACAAAAGCGACCGACTGGCGCTCGACTCGCCGAGGGCCCCCGCCCGACAGGGCGAAGGTCCGCCGCCGAGGCGAGTCATTGAACCCCCCGTGCCCTCTCCGGGGGAGAGGGGAGAGTTGGGTACCAGCCGGCGCGCGGAGAGCGGCCAGGGCTTAGCCGCGTCCCCGCACTGGGGGTTTTCGGTTCCGAGTTTGGGGCCGTCACCGTAGGTTCGCCGTGCGCTCGGCGCCGCCCCGACGCAGCCTCCAACGCTCGCTCCGCCGTCCGGCCCCGCGAAGCCCTTCGGGGTCGGAGCGACGGTTACGAGCGCTTTGGAGCAGAGGCTGCCGGGCGGCCCCGGAGGGCGCCTTCGGCGGGTGGTCGGCCCCGGACTAAGTCGGTGGAGCCGGTCCGCGACAGATACAAATCCCACCCCCCAAACAGTTAAATGGGGCGGGAAGAGCACAGCCGCGGGCCGGAGCCCGGCGCGGAGAACGGTCGTGCGCCGCGGCGGGCCGGAAGACGGACGGAGCCGAGGCTCCGCCGCTCCCGCCCCGGACGCGACATCCGGCCGCCGAGACCCCCGCGCCGAGGATCTGCTATCAAGTACGGGGGAGGGGGGGAAAAGCGGTGTGAGGGAGACGGGGGCTCAGGTCGAACCACAACCGCCGAAGCGGCGTGGCCGGCCCCGGCCAGACCCTGAGGACTGGCCGGCCCCGTTTCCCCGCGGCGCTCCCCCCCCCAAGAACCTCGACCCAGCAATTAGTTATGTAGCCACCGAGAGCCAACAAGAGCCACGCGCCGAGAGCGGGGCCTCACTCAAGGCCCCGCAACCCAACGCCGCAGCAGCTCTGGTCTCTCAGTGGCTCAATCTTTTAGACAAGCATATGCTACTAGGCAGGCCGGTGACGGAAGGTTGCTCCGGCGACGCACCGCGTGGGTGCGCGCTTTATCCGGAGGAGAGCCCGCCGACTTCCGGCTCCGAGGCGCGGGGCATGCATCTCGAAAGGTCGTGCGTCGTCAGGGTTTGAGAAACTCTATGATCTCCTGGAGCCACCGCCGCTTGCGGAGGCCGGTTCCACCCCCAAACGATACCCAACTGGAACCGACCGGCGATGGACCAGTGAAAGACGGCTGGGACAGACGGGACGTCTCGGTCTCGCTACCGATGGTACGACCGCGGGCTGGAGCGGGTGGGGTCGGGCATACATGCCTCCAGACCCGCGTCTGCACGGGTCAGGAGACGGGCCTGCAAGGCTGAAGGAACCCTTCGCCGAAGCGCCAATGCTTCAGAGCACCAGGGCCGGCGAGAGCCCTTCATGGCAGGCCACATTTGTACCGTACCACAGACTGTCAGTACCCGGGTCTAGAGGCGAACCTGCAAGGTTGGAGGAACCCTTCGCCGAAGCGCCAGTGCTTGAGAGCACCAGGGCCGGCGGGAGCCCTTCATGGCAGGCCACGTGTGCTGTTCGGTCGGTTGTGTGTGTGTAAGTGTGCGTGGGAGACATCCACTGGAGCTCCAGGACCTCCAGCGGGACCCCGGGCGGACCGGAGTCCGCTCAGAGCACACCGCCTTCGGCCTGGGCCCAGGGTGTCCTTGCCGCTCTGTCCTGCCTTCCACAGAGCTCCGGGGCGAGCCAGAGAACCTCCAGGCCCGTCGGAAGGACCCAGCAGACTCACCGGCCAAATCTGAGACATGTCGGCCAAAGCCCCGGTTCTCCAGAGAAAAGGCAGACTTTTTTTTTAAAACCGCTCAAAATGCACTAAAATGGGGGAAAAGAGGGCTGAAACCTGCTTAGATAGGCTCGCCAGACATCCAGGTTTCCGAAAATATAATTTTCTAAGACCTCACTTTCCCATTTTTCTTCTAAGTCCCTCTTTTCCAACTCTCTTCTCATATCGTTCCGGCAGTGTTTTGACGGGTAAGGTGACGCAATACCCTCGGCGAGTTTCATGGGCGAAAGTGAAAGTAAAAAAGACCGGACATTTTAGTGTGCACCGGACCTTCCGGTGCTAATATCTCGGTCGTTCTTTGCGGTAGAAGGAAACGGATGGCACGGGGCTGTTCCCCGGACTCCGGACTATCGGGCCATGGTGCGTTTTTACCGAAAAAGTGCATTTTTTTCCGCGAAAGCGGACCGAATGGACCCGCTTTGGCGAAAATCGCTTAAAAATTCGTTAAAAATCGTAGGAAGGTCCTGGAGCAAATCGGACACCACCAGCGCACTCCTGGGACTCGCCCGGTTCCATCGGGGTATGACATGCCAGGGTTCCCGTCCGTTTTGACCGCTTTTTCGGGGGACCGAATGGGACCGCTTTGGCGAAAATCGCTTAAACATTCGTTAAAAATCGTAGGAAGGTCCTGGAGCAAATCGGACACCACCAGCGCACTCCTGGGACTCGCCCGGTTCCATCGGGGTATGACATGCCAGGGTTCCCGTCCGTTTTGACCGCTTTTTCGGGGGACCGAATGGGACCGCTTTGGCGAAAATCGCTTAAAAATTCGTTAAAAATCGGGGGAACGTCCTAGGCGAAATCGGAGACCACCGGGGCACTCCTGGGACTCGCCCGGTTCTTCCAGTATATAGTTTGCCTAGGTTCCGTACGAATTTGAAATCCGGGCCTGGAGCAACAGAGACATACAGGCCTGCAGAACCAGGCTGGGACATCCAGGCAGAGACATCCAGGCCTGCAGAACCAGGCACAGACATCCAGGCAGAGACATCCAGGCCTGCAGAACCAGGCTGGGACATCCAGGCAGAGACATCCAGGCTGGGACATCCAGGCAGAGACATCCAGGCACAGACATCCAGGCAGAGACATCCAGGCACAGACATCCAGGCAGAGACATCCAGGCTGGGACATCCAGGCAGAGACATCCAGGCTGGGACATCCAGGCTGAGACATCCAGGCAGAGACATCCAGGCACAGACATCCAGGCAGAGACATCCAGGCTGGGACATCCAGGCTGGGACATCCAGGCAGAGACATCCAGGCCTGGACATCCAGGCACAGACATCCAGGCAGAGACATCCAGGCTGGGACATCCAGGCTGAGACATCCAGGCAGACACATCCAGGCTGAGACATCCAGGCAGAGACATCCAGGCTGGGACATCCAGGCAGAGACATCCAGGCACAGACATCCAGGCAGAGACATCCAGGCAGAGACATCCAGGCAGAGACATCCAGGCACAGACATCCAGGCAGAGACATCCAGGCAGAGACATCCAGGCGCAGACATCCAGGCAGAGACATCCAGGCTGGACATCCAGGCACAGACATCCAGCAGAGACATCCAGGCTGGACATCCAGGCAAGACATCCAGGCCGGACATCCAGGCAGACATCCAGGCGGACATCCAGGCTGGACATCCAGGCAGAGACATCCAGGCTGGACATCCAGGCACAGACATCCAGGCAGCGACATCCGGGCCTGGACATCCAGGCCGACATCCAGGCAGAGACATCCAGGCCTGGACATCCAGGCAAGACATCCAGCGGACATCCAGGCCGGACATCCAGGCAGAGACATCCAGGCCTGGACATCCAGGCACAGACATCCAGGCAGAGACATCCAGGCCTGGACATCCAGGCACAGACATCCAGGCCTGGACATCCAGGCACAGACATCCAGGCAGAGACATCCAGGCCTGGACATCCAGGCCTTGACCTCCAGGCCCACACCCAGACTTGGCTCCGGGGTCAGACACAGTCTTGGAACCCCCCCACCCCCGATAGAACCAGGCTCTCCACACGAGTATGTGAACCCACACTTAAGCACCCCTCCTCGGACTAAACCAAGCAGTACGCAGGCCCTGGAAGCTCGTGCCCCTGGTAAGGCAACTCAGTTTTACGATGTGGCCTTGGGTTGACCGGGGAGAGGCTACCCTCCCCAGCCTCTTCCGGCCGAGCGCCCCCTGTCCGGTCCCTGGATGGGACTTAGACTTTTCTCGCCATCAACTGAGAACCGGGCCTGCCAGGCCCACCGGCCGAGCACGTGTACCCACACTTAAGCACCCCTCCTCGGACTAACCCAGCAGTACGCAGGCCCTGGAAGTTCGTGCCCCTGGTAAGGCAGCAGGACTTAGATTCTGGTAAAAAATGTTGGGTTTCTCCATAGGTTTAACTGGAGAGTGTTCGCTGCGTACCCGAATTTTGCACATCTTCTAACGGCCACCAACAGGGCAATTTTGACCCGATCGAGATGCGGCTTGGCAGCCTTTGCGATCTCGTCTCGGCCTACACACATACCGAATTTTGGAGCTCTAGCATCAAAGC
>NC_088847.1:1473277-1495475 GCF_904066995.2 Poecilia reticulata
AAAAAGCTTTATCTCAGCAAAAGAAGTGAAAAATGGACTATCTGTGAATTCTCACCTACACATTAAATTTTCAGCCTTATTAGATGTTGGACAGCTCCGAAAACTTAAGAAGAAATAGATCTGGTTGTTCCATACTGGAAACAGGTCTAAATCTGTTGTTTGAAAACGACAGATGCTAAGAAGCCAAAAAAAGCTTTATCTCAGCGAACGAAGTGAAAAATTGACTGTTAAGTTTCAGCTCTACATTCAATTGTCAGCCTTATTAGATGTTGGAAAGCTCCGAAAAGCTATGAAGCAATAGAGCTGACTGTTTCAAACTACAAACAGGTCTAAATCTAATGTTTGAAGACAACAGATGCCAAGAAGCCAAAAAAGCTTTATCTCAGCGAAAGAAGTGAAAAATGGACTGTTAAGTTTCAGCTCTACATTCAATTGTCAGCCTTATTAGATGTTGGAAAGCTCCGAAAAGCTAAGAAGCAATAGATCTGACTGTTTCAAACTACAAACAGGTCTAAATCTAATGTTTGAAGACAACAGAGCCAAGAAGCCAAAAAAGCTTTATCTCAGCGAAAGAAGTGAAAAATGGACTATCTGTGAATTCTCACCTACACATTCAATTTCAGCCTTATTAGATGTTGGACAGCTCTGAAAACCTAAGAAGCAATAGATCTGGCTGTTTCAAACTACAAACAGGTCTAAATCTAATGTTTGAAGACAACAGATGCCAAGAAGCCAAAAAAGCTTTATCTCAGCGAAAGAAGTGAAATATTGACTATCTCTTAAGTTTCAGCTCTACATTCAATTGTCAGCCTTATTAGATGTTGGAAAGCTCCGAAAAGCTATGAAGCAATAGAGCTGACTGTTTCAAACTACAAACAAGTCTAAATCTAATGTTTGAAGACAACAGATGCCAAGAAGCCAAAAAAGCTTTATCTCAGCGAAAGAAGTGAAAAATGGACTATCTGTGAATTGTCACCTACACATTCAATTTTCAGCCTTATTAGATGTTGGACAGCTCCGAAAAGCTAAGAAGCAATAGATCTGGCTGTTTCAAACCACACACAGGTCTAAATCTAATGTTTGAAGACAACAGATGCCAAGAAGCCCAAAAAGCTTTTTCTCAGTGAAAGAAGTGAAAAATGGACTGTCTGTGATATCTCACCTACACATTCAATTTTCAGCCTTATTAGATGTTGGACAGCTACGAAAAGCTAAGAAGCAATAGAT
Organism: Poecilia reticulata; assembly: GCF_904066995.2. Taxonomy (NCBI): domain Eukaryota; kingdom Metazoa; phylum Chordata; class Actinopteri; order Cyprinodontiformes; family Poeciliidae; genus Poecilia; species Poecilia reticulata. Next base: position 1,474,505 of record NC_088847.1, read on the forward strand.
CTGGTTGTTTCAAACTACAAACAGGTCTAAATCTAATGTTTGAAGACAACAGATGCCAAGAAGCCAAAAAAGCTTTATCTCAGCGAAAGAAGTGAAAAATGGACTATATGTGAATTCTCACCTACACATTCAATTTTCAGCCTTATTAGATGTTGGACAGCTCCGAAAAGCTGAGAAGCAATAGATCTGGCTGTTTCAAACTACAAACAGGTCTAAATCTAATGGTTGAAAACAACAGATGCCAAGAAGCCAAAAAAGCTTTATCTCAGCGAAAGAAGTGTTAAATGGACTATCTGTGAAATCTCACCTACACATTCAATTTTCAGCCTTATTAGATGTTGGACAGCTCCAAAAAGCTAAGAAGCAATAGATCTGTCCGTTTCAAACTGGAAACAGGTCTACATCTCATATTTGAAGATATAAGAAGCCAAGAAGCCAAAAAAGCTTTATCTCAGCGAAAGAAGTGAAATATTGACTATCTCTTAAGTTTCAGCTCTACATTCAACTGTCAGCCTTATTAGATGTAGGAAAGCTCCGAAAAGCTAAGAAGCAATAGATCTGGCTATTTCAAACTACAAACAGTTCTAAATCTAATGTTTGAAAACAACAAATGCCAAGAAGCCAAAAAAGCTTTATTTCAGCGAAAGAAGTGAAATATTGACTATCTCTTAAGTTTCAGCTCTACATTCAACTGTCAGCCTTATTAGATGTAGGAAAGCTCCGAAAAGCTAAGAAGCAATAGATCTGGCTCTTTCAAACTACAAACAGGTCTAAATCTAATCTTTGAAAACAACAGATGCCAAGAAGCCAAAAAAGCTTTATCTCAGCAAAAGAAGTGAAAAATGGACTATCTGTGAATTCTCACCTACACATTAAATTTTCAGCCTTATTAGATGTTGGACAGCTCCGAAAACCTAAGAAGCAATAGATCTGGTTGTTTCATACTGGAAACAGGTCTAAATCTGTAGTTTGAAAACGACAGATGCTAAGAAGCCAAAAAAAGCTTTATCTCAGCGAACGAAGTGAAAAATTGACTGTTAAGTTTCAGCTCTACATTCAATTGTCAGCCTTATTAGATGTTGGAAAGCTCCGAAAAGCTATGAAGCAATAGAGCTGACTGTTTCAAACTACAAACAGGTCTAAATCTAATGTTTGAAGACAACAGATGCCAAGAAGCCAAAAAAGCTTTATCTCAGCGAAAGAAGTGAAATATTGACTATCTCTTAAGTTTCAGCTCTACATTCAATTGTCAGCCTTATTAGATGTTGGAAAGCTCCGAAAAGCTATGAAGCAATAGAGCTGACTGTTTCAAACTACAAACAGGTCTAAATCTAATGTTTGAAGACAACAGATGCCAAGAAGCCAAAAAAGCTTTATCTCAGCGAAAGAAGTGAAAAATGGACTATCTGTGAATTGTCACCTACACATTCAATTTTCAGCCTTATTAGATGTTGGACAGCTCCGAAAAGCTATGAAGCAATAGAGCTGACTGTTTCAAACTACAAACAGGTCTAAATCTAATGTTTGAAAACAACAGATGCCAAGAAGCCAAAAAAGCTTTATCTCAGCGAAAGAAGTGAAAAATGGACTATCTGTGAATTCTCACCTACACATTCAATTTTCAGCCTTATTAGATGTTGGACAGCTCCGAAAAGCTAAGAAGCAATAGATCTGGCTGTTTCAAACTACAAACAGGTCTAAATCTAATGTTTTGAAAACAACAGATGCCAAGAAGCCAAAAAAGCTTTATCTCAGCGAAAGAAGTGAAAAATGGACTATATGTGAATTCTCACCTACACATTCAATTTTCAGCCTTATTAGATGTTGGACAGCTCCGAAAAGCTGAGAAGCAATAGGTCTGGCTGTTTCAAACTACAAACAGGTCTAAATCTAATGGTTGAAAATAACAGATGCCAAGAAGCCAAAAAAGCTTTATCTCAGCGAAAGAAGTGAAAAATGGACGATCTGTGAAATCTCACCTACACATTCAATTTTCAGCCTTACTAGATGTTGGACAGCTCTGAAAAGCTAAGAAGCAATAGATCTGGCTGTTTCAAACTACAAACAGGTCTAAATCTAATGTTTGAAGACAACAGATGCCAAGAAGCCAAAAAAGCTTTATCTCAGCCAAAGAAGTGAAAAATGGACTGTTAAGTTTCAGCTCAACATTCAATTGTCAGCCATATTAGATGTTGGAAAGCTCCGAAAAGCTATGAAGCAATAGAGCTGACTGTTTCAAACTACAAACAGGTCTAAATCTAATGTTTGAAAACAACAGATGCCAAGAAGCCAAAAAAGCTTTATCTCAGCGAAAGAAGTGAAAAATGGCCTATCTGTGAATTCTCACCTACACATTCAATTTTCAGCCTTATTAGATATTGGACAGCTCCGAAAACCTAAGAAGCAATAGATCTGTCTGTTTCATACTGGAAACAGGTTTAAATCTATTTTTTGAAAACAACAGATGCCAAGAAGCCAAAAAAGCTTTATCTCAGCGAAAGAAGTGCAAAATGGACTATGAATTCTCACCTTCACATTAAATTTTCAGCCTTATTAGATGTTGGACAGCTCCGAAAACCTAAGAAGCAATAGATCTGGCTGTTTCAAACTACAAACAACAGTCTGTAGTTGTTTAGGTCTACATTTAGACCTAAACATTAAGTCTAAATCTAATGTTTGACGACAACATATGCCAAGAAGCCAAAAAAGCTTTATCTAAGCGAAAGAAGTGAAAAATGGACTATCTGTGAATTCTCAAATACACATTCAATTTTCAGCCGTATTAGATGTTGGACAGCATCGAAAAGCTATGAAGCAATAGATCTGGCTGTTTCAAACTACAAACAGGTCTAAATCTGTTTTTTGAAAACAACATATGCCAAGAAGCCAAAAAAGCTTTATCTCAGCGAAAGAAGTGAAAAATGGACTATCTGTGAATTCTCAAATACACATTCAATTTTCAGCCATATTAGATGTTGGACAGCTCCGAAAAGCTATGAAGCAATAGATCTGGCTGTTTCAAACTACAAACAGGTCTAAATCTAATGTTTTGAAAACAACATATGCCAAGAAGCCAAAAAAGCTTCATCTCAGCGAAAGACGTGAAAAATTGACTATCTGTGAATTCTCACACATTCAATTTTCAGCCTTATTAGATGTGGGACAGCTCCGAAAAGCTATGAAGCAATAAATCTGGCTGTTTCATACTGGAAACAGGTCTAAATCTATTGTTTTAAAACAACAGATACAAAGAAGCCAAAAAAGCTTTATCTCAGCGAAAGAAGTGAAAAATGTACTATCTGTGAATTCTCACATACACATTCAATTTTCAGCCTTATTAGATGTTGGACAGCTCTGAAAAGCTAAGAAGCAATAGATCTGGCTGTTTCAAACTACAAACAGGTCTAAATCTAATGTTTGAAAAAACAGATGCCAAGAAGCCAAGAAGCCAAAAAAGCTTTATCTCAGCGAAAGCAGTGAAAAATGGACTATCTGTGAAATCTCACCTACACATTCAATTTTCAGCCTTATTAGATGTTGGACAGCTCTGAAAAGCTAAGAAGCAATAGATCTGGCTGTTTCAAACTACAAACAGGTCTAAATCTAATGTTTGAAAAAACAGATGCCAAGAAGCCAAGAAGCCAAAAAAGCTTTATCTCAGCGAAAGCAGTGAAAAATGGACTATCTGTGAATTCTCACCTACACATTCAATTTTCAGCCTTATTAGATGTTGGACAGCTCTGAAAAGCTAAGAAGCAATAGATCTGGCTGTTTCAAACTACAAACAGGTCTAAATCTAATGTTTGAAAAAACAGATGCCAAGAAGCCAAGAAGCCAAAAAAGCTTTATCTCAGCGAAAGCAGTGAAAAATGGACTATCTGTGAAATCTCACCTACACATTCAATTTTCAGCCTTATTAGATGTTGGACAGCTCTGAAAAGCTAAGAAGCAATAGATCTGGCTGTTTCAAACTACAAACAGGTCTAAATCTAATGTTTGAAAAAACAGATGCCAAGAAGCCAAGAAGCCAAAAAAGCTTTATCTCAGCGAAAGCAGTGAAAAATGGACTATCTGTGAATTCTCACCTACACATTCAATTTTCAGCCTTATTAGATATTGGACAGCTCCGAAAACCTAAGAAGCAATAGATCAGGCTGTTTCATACTGGAAAAATGTCTAAATCTATTGTTTGAAAACAACATATGCCAAGAAGCCAAAAAACCTTTATCTCAGCGAAAGAAGTGAAAAATGGACTATCTGTGAATTCTCACCTACACATTAAATTTTCAGCCGTATTAGATTTGGACAGCTACGAAAAACTAAGAAGCAATAGATCTGGTTGTTTCAAACTACAAACATGTCTAAATCTAATGTTTGAAGACAACAGATGCCAAGAAGCCAAAAAAGCTTTATCTCCGCGAAAGACGTGAAAAATGGACTATCTGTGAATTCTCACCTACACATTCAATTATCAGCCTTATTAGATGTTGGACAGATTCGAAAACCTAAGAAGCAATAGATCTGGCTGTGAAAAATGGACTATCTGTGAATTCTCACCTACACATTAAATTTTCAGCCTTATTAGATGTTGTACAGCTCCGAAAAGCTAAGAAGCAATAGATCTGGCTGTTTCAAACTACCAACAGGTCTAAATCTAATGTTTGAAGACAACATATGCCAAGAAGCAAAAAAAGCTTTATCTCAGCCAAAGAAGTGAAAAAGGGACTATATGTGAATTCTCACCTACACATTCAATTTTCAGCCTTATTAGATGTTGGACAGCTCCGAAAAGCTATGAAGCAATAGATCTGGCTGTTTCAAACTACAAACAGGTCTAAATCTAATGTTTTGAAAACAACATATGCCAAGAAGCCAAAAAAGCTTTATCTCAGCGAAAGAAGTGAAAAATGGACTATCTGTGAATTCTCACCTACACATTCAATTTTCAGCCTTATTAGATGTGGGACAGCTCCGAAAAGCTATGAAGCAATAAATGTGGCTGTTTCATACTGGAAACAGGCCTAAATCTATTGTTTTAAAACAACAGATACAAAGAAGCCAAAAAAGCTTTATCTCAGCCAAAGAAGTGAAAAAGGGACTATATGTGAATTCTCACCTACACATTCAATTTTCAGCCTTATTAGATGTTGGACAGCTCCGAAAAGCTAAGAAGCAATAGATCTGGCTGTTTCAAACTACAAACAGGTCTAAATCTAATGTTTGAAGACAACAGATGTCAAGAAGCCAAAAAAGCTTTATCTCAGCGAAAGAAGTGAAATATTGACTATCTGTGAATTCTCACCTACACATTCAATTTTCAGCCTTATGAGATGTTGCACAGCTACGAAATGCTAAGAAGCAATAGATCTGGCTGTTTCAAACTACAAAACAGGTCTAAATCTAATGTTTGAAAACAACAGATGCCAAGAAGCCAAAAAAGCTTTATCTCAGCGAAAGAAGTGAATAATGGACTATCTGTGAATTCTCACCTACACATTCAATTTTCAGCCTTATTAGATATTGGACAGCTCCGAAAACCTAAGAAGCAATAGATCTGTCTGTTTCATACTGGAAAAAGGTTTAAATCTATTTTTTGAAAACAACGGATGCCAAGAAGCCAAAGAAGCTTTATCTCAGCGAAAGAAGTGCAAAATGGAATATGAATTCTCACCTTCACATTAAATTTTCAGCCTTATTAGATGTTGGACAGCTCCGAAAACCTAAGAAGCAATAGATCTGGCTGTTTCAAACTACAAACAACAGTTTGTAGTTGTTTAGGTCTACATTTAGACCTAAACATTAAGTCTAAATCTAATGTGCGACAACATATGCCAAGAAGCCAAAAAAGCTTTATCTCAGCGAAAGAAGTGAAAAATGGACTATCTGTGAATTCTCAAATACACATTCAATTTTCAGCCGTATTAGATGTTGGACAGCATCGAAAAGCTATGAAGCAATAGATCTGGCTGTTTCAAACTACAAACAGGTCTAAATCTGTTTTTGAAAACAACATATGCCAAGAAGCCAAAAAAGCTTTATCTCAGCGAAAGAAGTGAAAAATGGACTATCTGTGAATTCTCACCTACACATTCAATTATCAGCCTTATTAGATGTGGGACAGCTCCGAAAAGCTATGAAGCAATAAATCTGGCTGTTTCATACTGGAAACAGGTCTAAATCTATTGTTTTAAAAAAACAGATACAAAGAAGCCAAAAAAGCTTTATCTCAGCGAACGAAGTGAAAAATGGACTATCTGTGAATTCTCACATACACATTCAATTTTCAGCCTTATTAGATGTTGGACAGCTCTGAAAAGCTAAGAAGCAATAGATCTGGCTGTTTCAAACTACAAACAGGTCTAAATCTAATGTTTGAAAAAACAGATGCCAAGAAGCCAAGAAGCCAAAAAAGCTTTATCTCAGCGAAAGCAGTGAAAAATGGACTATCTGTGAAATCTCACCTACACATTCAATTTTCAGCCTTATTAGATGTTGGACAGCTCTGAAAAGCTAAGAAGCAATAGATCTGGCTGTTTCAAACTACAAACAGGTCTAAATCTAATGTTTGAAAAAACAGATGCCAAGAAGCCAAGAAGCCAAAAAAGCTTTATCTCAGCGAAAGCAGTGAAAAATGGACTATCTGTGAATTCTCACCTACACATTCAATTTTCAGCCTTATTAGATGTTGGACAGCTCTGAAAAGCTAAGAAGCAATAGATCTGGCTGTTTCAAACTACAAACAGGTCTAAATCTAATGTTTGAAAAAACAGATGCCAAGAAGCCAAGAAGCCAAAAAAGCTTTATCTCAGCGAAAGCAGTGAAAAATGGACTATCTGTGAAATCTCACCTACACATTCAATTTCAGACTTATTAGATGTTGGACAGCTCTGAAAAGCTAAGAAGCAATAGATCTGGCTGTTTCAAACTACAAACAGGTCTAAATCTAATGTTTGAAAAAACAGATGCCAAGAAGCCAAGAAGCCAAAAAAGCTTTATCTCAGCGAAAGCAGTGAAAAATGGACTATCTGTGAATTCTCACCTACACATTCAATTTTCAGCCTTATTAGATATTGGACAGCTCCGAAAACCTAAGAAGCAATAGATCAGGCTGTTTCATACTGGAAAAATGTCTAAATCTATTGTTTGAAAACAACATATGCCAAGAAGCCAAAAAACCTTTATCTCAGCGAAAGAAGTGAAAAATGGACTATCTGTGAATTCTCACCTACACATTAAATTTTCAGCCGTATTAGATTTGGACAGCTACGAAAAACTAAGAAGCAATAGATCTGGTTGTTTCAAACTACAAACATGTCTAAATCTAATGTTTGAAGACAACAGATGCCAAGAAGCCAAAAAAGCTTTATCTCCGCGAAAGACGTGAAAAATGGACTATCTGTGAATTCTCACCTACACATTCAATTATCAGCCTTATTAGATGTTGGACAGATTCGAAAACCTAAGAAGCAATAGATCTGGCTGTGAAAAATGGACTATCTGTGAATTCTCACCTACACATTAAATTTTCAGCCTTATTAGATGTTGTACAGCTCCGAAAAGCTAAGAAGCAATAGATCTGGCTGTTTCAAACTACCAACAGGTCTAAATCTAATGTTTGAAGACAACATATGCCAAGAAGCAAAAAAAGCTTTATCTCAGCCAAAGAAGTGAAAAAGGGACTATATGTGAATTCTCACCTACACATTCAATTTTCAGCCTTATTAGATGTTGGACAGCTCCGAAAAGCTATGAAGCAATAGATCTGGCTGTTTCAAACTACAAACAGGTCTAAATCTAATGTTTTGAAAACAACATATGCCAAGAAGCCAAAAAAGCTTTATCTCAGCGAAAGAAGTGAAAAATGGACTATCTGTGAATTCTCACCTACACATTCAATTTTCAGCCTTATTAGATGTGGGACAGCTCCGAAAAGCTATGAAGCAATAAATGTGGCTGTTTCATACTGGAAACAGGCCTAAATCTATTGTTTTAAAACAACAGATACAAAGAAGCCAAAAAAGCTTTATCTCAGCCAAAGAAGTGAAAAAGGGACTATATGTGAATTCTCACCTACACATTCAATTTTCAGCCTTATTAGATGTTGGACAGCTCCGAAAAGCTAAGAAGCAATAGATCTGGCTGTTTCAAACTACAAACAGGTCTAAATCTAATGTTTGAAGACAACAGATGTCAAGAAGCCAAAAAAGCTTTATCTCAGCGAAAGAAGTGAAATATTGACTATCTGTGAATTCTCACCTACACATTCAATTTTCAGCCTTATGAGATGTTGCACAGCTACGAAATGCTAAGAAGCAATAGATCTGGCTGTTTCAAACTACAAAACAGGTCTAAATCTAATGTTGAAAACAACAGATGCCAAGAAGCCAAAAAGCTTTATCTCAGCGAAAGAAGTGAAAAATGGACTATCTGTGAATTCTCACCTACACATTCAATTTTCAGCCTTATTAGATATTGGACAGCTCCGAAAACCTAAGAAGCAATAGATCTGTCTGTTTCATACTGGAAAAAGGTTTAAATCTATTTTTTGAAAACAACGGATGCCAAGAAGCCAAAGAAGCTTTATCTCAGCGAAAGAAGTGCAAAATGGAATATGAATTCTCACCTTCACATTAAATTTTCAGCCTTATTAGATGTTGGACAGCTCCGAAAACCTAAGAAGCAATAGATCTGGCTGTTTCAAACTACAAACAACAGTTTGTAGTTGTTTAGGTCTACATTTAGACCTAAACATTAAGTCTAAATCTAATGTGCGACAACATATGCCAAGAAGCCAAAAAAGCTTTATCTCAGCGAAAGAAGTGAAAAATGGACTATCTGTGAATTCTCAAATACACATTCAATTTTCAGCCGTATTAGATGTTGGACAGCATCGAAAAGCTATGAAGCAATAGATCTGGCTGTTTCAAACTACAAACAGGTCTAAATCTGTTTTTTGAAAACAACATATGCCAAGAAGCCAAAAAAGCTTTATCTCAGCGAAAGAAGTGAAAAATGGACTATCTGTGAATTCTCACCTACACATTCAATTATCAGCCTTATTAGATGTGGGACAGCTCCGAAAAGCTATGAAGCAATAAATCTGGCTGTTTCATACTGGAAACAGGTCTAAATCTATTGTTTTAAAAAAACAGATACAAAGAAGCCAAAAAAGCTTTATCTCAGCGAACGAAGTGAAAAATGGACTATCTGTGAATTCTCACATACACATTCAATTTTCAGCCTTATTAGATGTTGGACAGCTCTGAAAAGCTAAGAAGCAATAGATCTGGCTGTTTCAAACTACAAACAGGTCTAAATCTAATGTTTGAAAAAACAGATGCCAAGAAGCCAAAAAAGCTTTATCTCAGCGAAAGCAGTGAAAAATGGACTATCTGTGAAATCTCACCTACACATTCAATTTTCAGCCTTATTAGATGTTGGACAGCTCTGAAAAGCTAAGAAGCAATAGATCTGGCTGTTTCAAACTACAAACAGGTCTAAATCTAATGTTTGAAGACAACAGATGTCAAGAAGCCAAAAAAGCTTTATCTCAGCGAAAGAAGTGAAATATTGACTATCTGTGAATTCTCACCTACACATTCAATTTTCAGCCTTATGAGATGTTGCACAGCTACGAAATGCTAAGAAGCAATAGATCTGGCTGTTTCAAACTACAAAACAGGTCTAAATCTAATGTTTGAAAACAACAGATGCCAAGAAGCCAAAAAAGCTTTATCTCAGCGAAAGAAGTGAAAAATGGACTATCTGTGAATTCTCACCTACACATTCAATTTTCAGCCTTATTAGATATTGGACAGCTCCGAAAACCTAAGAAGCAATAGATCAGGCTGTTTCATACTGGAAAAAGGTCTAAATCTATTGTTTGAAAACAACATATGCCAAGAAGCCAAAAAACCTTTATCTCAGCGAAAGAAGTGAAAAATGGACTATCTGTGAATTCTCACCTACACATTAAATTTTCAGCCGTATTAGATGTTGGACAGCTACGAAAAACTAAGAAGCAATAGATCTGGTTGTTTCAAACTACAAACATGTCTAAATCTAATGTTTGAAGACAACAGATGCCAAGAAGCCAAAAAAGCTTTATCTCCGCGAAAGACGTGAAAAATGGACTATCTGTGAATTCTCACCTACACATTCAATTATCAGCCTTATTAGATGTTGGACAGATTCGAAAACCTAAGAAGCAATAGATCTGGCTGTGAAAAATGGACTATCTGTGAATTCTCACCTACACATTAAATTTTCAGCCTTATTAGATGTTGTACAGCTCCGAAAAGCTAAGAAGCAATAGATCTGGCTGTTTCAAACTACCAACAGGTCTAAATCTAATGTTTGAAGACAACATATGCCAAGAAGCAAAAAAAGCTTTATCTCAGCCAAAGAAGTGAAAAAGGGACTATATGTGAATTCTCACCTACACATTCAATTTTCAGCCTTATTAGATGTTGGACAGCTCCGAAAAGCTATGAAGCAATAGATCTGGCTGTTTCAAACTACAAACAGGTCTAAATCTAATGTTTTGAAAACAACATATGCCAAGAAGCCAAAAAAGCTTTATCTCAGCGAAAGAAGTGAAAAATGGACTATCTGTGAATTCTCACCTACACATTCAATTTTCAGCCTTATTAGATGTGGGACAGCTCCGAAAAGCTATGAAGCAATAAATGTGGCTGTTTCATACTGGAAACAGGTCTAAATCTATTGTTTTAAAACAACAGATACAAAGAAGCCAAAAAAGCTTTATCTCAGCCAAAGAAGTGAAAAAGGGACTATATGTGAATTCTCACCTACACATTCAATTTTCAGCCTTATTAGATGTTGGACAGCTCCGAAAAGCTATGAAGCAATAGATCTGGCTATTTCAAACTACAAACAGTTCTAAATCTAATGTTTGAAAACAACAGATGCCAAGAAGCCAAAAAAGCTTTATCTCAGCAAAAGAAGTGAAAAATGGACTATCTGTGAAATCTCACCTACACATTCAATTTTCAGCCTTATTAGATATTGGACAGCTCCGAAAACCTAAGAAGCAATAGATCTGTCTGTTTCATACTGGAAACAGGTCTAAATCTATTGTTTGAAAACAACAGATGCCAAGAAGCCAAAAAAGCTTTATCTCAGCGAAAGAAGTGCAAAATGGACTATGAATTCTCACCTTCACATTAAATTTTCAGCCTTATTAGATGTTGGACAGCTCCGAAAACCTAAGAAGCAATAGATCTGGCTGTTTCAAACTACAAACAACAGTTTGTAGTTGTTTAGGTCTACATTTAGACCTAAACATTAAGTCTAAATCTAATGCTTGACGACAACATATGCCAAGAAGCCAAAAAAGCTTTATCTCAGCGAAAGAAGTGAAAAATGGACTATCTGTGAATTCTCAAATACACATTCAATTTTCAGCCGTATTAGATGTTGGACAGCATCGAAAAGCTATGAAGCAATAGATCTGGCTGTTTCAAACTACAAACAGGTCTAAATCTGTTTTTTGAAAACAACATATGCCAAGAAGCCAAAAAAGCTTTATCTCAGCGAAAGAAGTGAAAAATGGACTATCTGTGAATTCTCAAATACACATTCAATTTTCAGCCATATTAGATGTTGGACAGCTCCGAAAAGCTATGAAGCAATAGATCTGGCTGTTTCAAACTACAAACAGGTCTAAATCTAATGTTTTGAAAACAACATATGCCAAGAAGCCAAAAAAGCTTTATCTCAGCGAAAGACGTGAAAAATGGACTATCTGTGAATTCTCACACATTCAATTTTCAGCCTTATTAGATGTGGGACAGCTCCGAAAACCTATGAAGCAATAAATCTGGCTGTTTCATACTGGAAACAGGTCTAAATCTATTGTTTTAAAACAACAGATACAAAGAAGCCAAAAAAGCTTTATCTCAGCGAAAGAAGTGAAAAATGGACTATCTGTGAATTCTCAAATACACATTCAATTTTCAGCCATATTAGATGTTGGACAGCTCCGAAAAGCTATGAAGCAATAGATCTGGCTGTTTCAAACTACAAACAGGTCTAAATCTAATGTTTTGAAAACAACATATGCCAAGAAGCCAAAAAAGCTTTATCTCAGCGAAAGACGTGAAAAATGGACTATCTGTGAATTCTCACACATTCAATTTTCAGCCTTATTAGATGTGGGACAGCTCCGAAAACCTATGAAGCAATAAATCTGGCTGTTTCATACTGGAAACAGGTCTAAATCTATTGTTTTAAAACAACAGATACAAAGAAGCCAAAAAAGCTTTATCTCAGCGAAAGAAGTGAAAAATGGACTATCTGTGAATTCTCACCTACACATTCAATTTTCAGCCTTATTAGATGTTGGACAGCTCCGAAAAGCTAAGAAGCAATAGATCTGGCAGTTTCAAACTACAAACAGGTCTAAATCTAATGTTTGATACCAACAGATGCCAAGAAGCCAAAAAAAGCTTTATCTCAGCGAAAGAAGTGAAAATGGACTATTTGTGAATTCTCACCTACACATTCAATTTTCAGCCTTATTAGATGTTGGACAGCTCCGAAAAGCTAAGAAGCAATAGATCTGGCTATTTCAAACTACAAACAGGTCTAAATCTAATGTTTGAAGACAACAGATGCCAAGAAGCCAAAAAAGCTTTATCTCAGCGAAAGAAGTGAAATATTGACTATCTGTGAATTCTCACCTACAAATTCAATTTTCAGCCTTATGAGATGTTGCACAGCTCCGAAAAGCTAAGAAGTAATAGATCAGTCTGTTTAAAACTACAAAAAGGTCTAAATCTAATGTTTGAAGACAACAGATGCCAAAAAGCCAAAAAAGCTTTATCTCAGCGAAAGAAGTGAAAAATTGACTATCTGTTAAGTTTCAGCTCTACATTCAATTTTCAGCCTTATTAGATGTTGCACAGCTCCGATAAGCTAAGAAGCAATAGATCTGGCTGTTTCAAACTACAAACAGGTCTAAATCTATTGTTTGAAGATAACAGATGCCAAGAAGCCAAAAAAGCTTTTTCTCAGCGAAAGAAGTGAAATATTGACTCTCTGTGAATTCTCACCTACACATTCAATTTTCAGCCTTATGAGATGTTGCACAGCTCCGAAAAGCTAAGAAGCAATAGATCTGGCTGTTTCAAACTACAAACAGGTCTAAATATAATGTTTGAAGACAACAGATGTCAAGAAGCCAAAAAAAGCTTTATCTCAGCTAAAGAAGTGAAAAATTGACAATCTGTGAATTCTCACCTACATATTCAATTTTCAGCCTTATTAGTTGGACAGCTACAAAAAGCTAAGAAGCAATAGATCTGGCTGTTTCAAACTACAAATAGATCTAAATATAATGTTCACACTCGGTTCGCAGCCGAGTGTGAAGCGGCCGGGATGAGGCTCAGTGCCTCCAAATCCGAGGCCATGGTCTTGAGCCGGAAAAGGGTAGAGTGCCTTCTCCGGGTCAGGGGGGTCGTCCTGCCTCAAGTGGAGGAGTTTAAGTATCTGGGGATCTTGTTCACGAATGAGGGAAGAAGGGAACGGGAGATCGACAGGCGGATTGGGGCAGCGTCTACTGTGAAGCGGGCGCTGTACCGGTCCGTTGTGGTGAAGAGAGAGCTGAGCCAAAAAGCGAAGCTCTCGATTTACCGGTCGATCTACGTTCCCACCCTCATCTATGGTCATGAGCTTTGGGTCATGACCGAAAGAACGAGATCACGGGTACAAGCGGCCGAAATGAGTTTCCTCCGCAGGGTGGCTGGGCTCTCCCTTAGAGATAGGGTGAGAAGCTTGGTCATTCGGGAGGGACTCGGAGTAGAGCCGCTGCTCCTCCACGTCGAGAGGAGCCAGTTGAGGTGGCTCGGGCATCTGGTAAGGATGCCTCCTGGAGGCCTCCCTGGTGAGGTGTTCCGGGCACGTCCCACCGGGAGGAGGCCTCGGGGAAGACCCAGGACACGCTGGAGGGATTACGTCTCTCGGCTGGCCTGGGAACGCCTTGGGATTCCCCCGGAGGAGCTGGAAGAAGTGGCTGGGGAGAGGGAAGTCTGGGCCTCCCTTCTGAAGCTGCTGCCCCCGCGACCCGACCCCGGATAAGCGGAAGAAAATGGATGGATGGATGGATGGATGGATGGATGGATGGATGGATAATGTTTGAAGGCCACAGATGCCAAGAAGCCAAAAAAGCTTTATCTCAGAGAAAGAAGTGAAAAATGGACAATCTATGAATTCTCACCTACACATTCAATTTTCAGCCTCATTAGATGTTGGACAGCTCCGAAAAGCTAAGAAGCAATAGATCTGGCTGTTTCAAACTACAAACAGGTCTAAATCTAATGTTTGAAGACAACAGATGTCAAGAAGCCAAAAAAGCTTTATCTCAGCGAAAGAAGTGAAATATTGACTATCTGTGAATTCTCACCTACACATTCAATTTTCAGCCTTATGAGATGTTGCACAGCTCCGAAAAGCTAAGAAGCAATAGATCTGGCTGTTTCAAACTACAAACAGGTCTAAATCTAATGTTTGAAAACAACAGATGCCAAGAAGCCAAAAAAGCTTTATCTCAGAGAAAGAAGTGAAAAATGGACAATCTGTGAATTCTCACCTACACATTCAATTTTCAGCCTTATGAGATGTTGCACAGCTCCGAAAAGCTAAGAAGCAATAGATCTGGCTGTTTCAAACTACAAACAGGTCTAAATCTAATGTTTGAAGACAACAGATGCCAAGAAGCCAAAAAAGCTTTATCTCAGCGAAAGAAGTGAAAAATGGACTATCTGTGAAGTTTCAGCTCTACATTCAAACATCTAATAATTCTCAGCCTTATTAGATGTTTAGTTTAGTTAGATGCTGGACAGCTTTGAAATGCTGAGAATTATTTTAAATTCGAATCAGTTCTAATTCTTGTGTTTCAATAGAGTTGAAGCCAAAATTGCTTTATCTCATCGAAAGAAGTAATAAATGGACTTCTTGGGTTTACCAAGCTCCACAGTTAATTTTCAGTTTAGTTAGATTCTGGACAGCTTTGAAATGCTGAGAAGCATTTTAAATTGGAATCAGTTCTATTTCTTGTGTTTCAATAGAGTTGAAGCCAAAATTGCTTTATCTCATCGAAAGAAGTAAAAAATTGACTTCTTGGGTTTACGAAGCTCCACAGTTAATTTTCTGTTTAGTTAGATCCTGGACAGCTTTGAAATGCTGAGAAGCATTTTAATTGAAATCAGGTCTAATTCTTATGTTTCAATAGAGTTGAAGCCACAATCGCTTTATCTCGGCGAAATTAGTCCAAAAATGGACTTCTTACGATGCTCCACAGTTAATTTTCAGTTTAATATGATTTTGGATAGCTCTGACATGCTGAGAAGCAGTATATCTGGCTGTTTTAAACTGGAATCAGGTCTAATTCTTATGTTTCATTACAGTTGAAGCCTAAATCGCTTTATCCCAGCGAAAGAAGTAATATATGGACTTCTTTGGTTTACGAAGCTCCACAGTTAATTTTCAGTTTAGTTAAATGCTGGACAGCTTTGAAATGCTGAAAAGCATTTTAAACAGGAATCAAGGCTAATTCTTATGTTTCAATAGAGTTGAAGCCAAAATCGCGGTATCTCAGCGAAAGATGAAAATAAATGGACTTCTGGAATTCACGAAGCTCCACAGTTAATTTTCAGTTTAGTTAGATGTTAGATACTGCTCCGAAATGCTGAGAAGCAGTATATCTGGCTGTTTTAAAGTGGAATCAGGTCTAATTCTTATGTTGCAATAGAGTTGAAGCCAAAATCGCTTCATCTCTGCGACAGAAGTAATAAATTGACTTCTTGGGATTACGACGCTCCACAGTTAATTTTCAGTTTAGTTACATGTTGGACAGCTCCGAAATGCTGAGAAGCAGTATATCTGGCTGTTTTAAACTAGAATCAGGTCTAATTCTTATGTTTCAATAGAGTTCAAGCCAAAATCGCTTTATCTCAGCCAGAGAAGTGACAAATGGACTTCTTGGGTTTATGAAGCTCCACAGTTAATTTTCAGTTTAGTTAGATGCTGGACAGCTTTGAAATGCTGAGAAGCATTTTAAATTGGAATCAGGTCTAATTCTTATGTTTCAATAGAGTTGAAGACAAAATCGCTTTATCTAAGCGAAATAATTAATAAATGGACTTCTTGTTTTTACGAAGCTCCACAGATTATTTTCAGTTTAATTAGATGTTGGACAGCTGCGAAATGCTGAGAAACAGTATATCTGGCTGTTTTAAACTAGAATCAGGTCTAATTCTTATGTTTCAATAGAGTTGAAGCCAAAATCGCTTTATCTCAGCGAAAGAAGTAATAAATGGACTTCTTGGGTTTACCAAGCTCCACGGTTAATTTTCAGTTTAGTTAGATGCTGGACAGCTTTGAAATGCTTTGAAGCATTTTAAATTGGAATCAGTTCTAATTCTTGTGTTTCAATGGAGTTTAAGCCAAAATCGCTTTATCTCGGCGAAAAAAGTCAAAAATTGACATCTTGGGTTTACTAAGCTCCACAGTTAATTTTCAGTTTAGTTAGAGGCTGGACAGCTTTGAAATGCTGAGAAGAATTTTAAATTGGAATCTGGTCTAATTCTTATGTTTCAATAGAGTTGAAGCCACAATCGCTTTATCTCAGCGAAAGAAGTCAAATGGACTTCTTACGATGCTCCACAGTTAATTTTCAGTTTAATATGATTTTGGACAGCTCTGAAATGCTGAGAAGCAGTATATCTGGCTGTTTTAAACTGGAATCAGGTCTAATTCTTATGTTTCATTACAGTTGAAGCCAAAATTGCTTTATCTCAGCGAAAGAAGTGATAAATGGACTTTTTGGGTTTACAAAGCGCCAAAGTTAAGTTTCAGTTTACTTAGATGCTGAACAGCTTTGAAATGCTGAGAAGGATTTTAAACCGGAATCAGGTCTACTTCTTATGTTTCAATGGAGTTGAAGCCAAAATCGCTTTATCTCAGCGAAAGAAGTGATAAATGGACTTCTTGGGTTTACGAAGCTCCACAGTTAATTTTCAATTTAGTTAGATGTTGGGCAGCTTCGAAACACTGAGAAGCAGTATATATGGTTGTTTCATACTGGAATCAGGGCTACATCCTATGTTTCAAGTGACAAGAAGGCAAGAAAGTCAAAAACGCTTTACCTCAGCCAGAGAAGTGAAAAATGGACTATCTGTTAATTTGCAGCTCTACATCATATTTTCAGCGTTATTAGATGTGGGATATCTCAGAAATGCTGGGAAGCAGTAGATCTGGCTGTTTCACCCTGGAATCAGGGCTACATCCTATGTTTCAAAAGATCAGCAGGCAAGAAGCCAAAAACTCTTTATCTCAGGGGAAAAAGTGAAAAATTGACTATCTGTCAATTTGCAGTTCTATACTCAATTTTCATTCATATTAGTTGTTGGACAGCTCCAAAATGCTGAGAAGCAGTACATCTGGCTGTTTCACACTGGTATCAGGGCTACTACATCCTATGTCTCAAATGATTAGCATGTAAGAAGCAAAAAACACTTTATCTCAGTGAGAGAAGTGAAAAATGGACTATCTGCTAATTCGCAGCTCTACATCTTATTGTCAGCGTTATTAGATTTGGAACATCTCGGAAATGCTGAGAATCTGGCTGTTTCAAAGTGGAATCAGGTCTTAATATTATGTTTCAAATGATCAGAATACAAGAAGCCAAAAATGCTTTATCTCAGCGAAAGAAGTGAAAAATGGTCTGTCTGTTAATTTACAGCTCTACATCTTATTTTCACCGTTATTAGATGTGGGATATCTCAGAAATGCTGAGAAGCAGTAGATCTGGCTGTTTCACACTGGAATCAGGCTACATCTTATGTTTCAGAAGATCAGCAGGCAAGAAGACAAAAAATCTTTATCTCATTGTGAGAAGTGAAAAATGGACTATCTGTTAATTTGCAGCTCTATGTAACTCAAGTGAAATGTTGAGTTCCATTTTCTGGTTCGCTACTATTGCCCTCCAAAATCTCGCGATAGTTTGATTATATAACTGCAATTTTCGCGATATTTACTAAGCAGCCAATCATTGTTGAGCGTCTGAGTCACATGTACCACCGTAGCTCATTTGCTGGATATATTAGCTGGAGTGAAAAGCATGGAGGATTAGAGGCCGTGAGATTGCTTAGCCACAACACACGGGTTGCCGACCATGCTGAGAGACGGAAAGACGAGAGTCGTCTGGTAATAAATGCGATTTAAATTGGAACATGACAACGTTGGATTTAGAAAGAAGTGACTGTAATAGTATGGAGTGTAGTGAAGAGGAAGGAAGGAGTGGGCAGAATGAAGATAAAGAGTGGGACTTGGTGGGAAAGGGTGGAAAGAAGCAGCGAGCTGCCGAAAGAAAGAGGAAAAAAGGAAATGAGGAAAGCACTGAAGACACCGATAATGACGGAATTGAAGAAGGAAAAGAAGCACCAAGAAGACAAAACCTGAACATTATAATAAGATTTGATGAAGGAGAAGGAGTCAAGAAGATTGATCCAATTAAACTAACAAAAGCACTAAAAACAAATGTTGGGGAAATTAAACATGCTAAAATACTGAGAGACGGAAACCTTTTGATTGGATGTAATTCGGAAGGGCAAGTTGAAAAGGCAAAAGAGCTTGGATGGGTGTGTAAAGTTAAAGTCAGAGCAGTTGTTAAAGTGGGTGAAAAAAGAAATGATGAAAGCAAAGAAATTATCACAGGAGTGCCGTTGAGTGTTAGGACTTAGTTGAGAATTTGAAAGAAAGAAACAAGGAAATAAAGGGAGCATGGAGAATGACAAGGGGTACAGAGAAGGTTGAAACAGAAACTGTGTTGTTGGAGTTTGAAACAAAAGAAATGCCCAAGGAGGTTTTCTTTGGTTTGATAAGATTTAGTGTCAGGGAATACGTGCCCAAACCAGTGAGGTGCTTCAACTGTCAGGAATTTGGCCATGTTGCAAAAATGTGTAAAGGAAAAAGGAGATGTGCCCGATGTTCTGGAGACCATGAATATGGTAAATGTGGAGTTGGAGTTAAACCAAAGTGCTGTAGTTGTGGAGGAGAGCATAGTGTTGCTTTTTGGGGATGCGAAGCAATGAAACGACAAACAACTATACAGAAAATGAAAGTTACGCAGAAAGTAACATATGCAGAAGTGTGTAAAGTAGTTGAGAAAGAGAAACAAAATGGGAAATCTCTAACAGGTGAAAAGCAAATAATCTAAAAAATTATGGAAATGATTGAAAAGAAAATAGAAGAGGAATAAAAGAAAATGGTGACTTTTATTGCAGGAGTTATGAATGCAACATCGGACATGAAATCAAAAACGGAAAGGATTCAGATTATTGTGAAGGCAGCATGCCATAGCTTAGACTTAAAGAATATTCGGTGGGAAGACATAAGGGGAGAGCTGTGTAGTCAAGCAAGTCATGAAGGATAGTCTCAATCTTACAATGGAATGCGAGGAGTCTTTTGTCAAATGGGCAAGATTTTAAACAGTTTATGTATGAATTAAAAGAGAAACCTGATATAATTTGTATACAGGAAACTTGGTTGTTTGGATTTTAAAATAGATGGATATATTGCAGTTAGATATGATAGAGAAGAAGGAAATGGGGGAGGATGTCTTTCTTTGATTAAGGAAGGTATTCCATATAAAATTATTGGTAGGAAAAGAGACTTGGAGGATGTTGCAATTGAAATATGGGTGGAAGAGAAGGTAATGTTGATTTTAAATTTTTACAATCCTTGTAAAAAGCTTGAGTTAAGCAAACTTGAAGAGATGGATGTGAAAGGAAATGTTATTTGGTGTGGAGACTTTAATGCACATCATTCATTATGGGGTAGTGGAAAAGTAGATTATAATGGGAAAGTTTTAGAGGAATTTCTAGATAGTAATAATCTGGTTTGCTTGAATAACGGTAAGAAGACAAGAATTGATATAAATTCAGGTAAGGAATCTGTATTAGATTTGACATTTGTTTCTAGATGTTTAGCTCCATTATGTGATTGGCAAGTTAAAAATAAGACATTTGGTAGTGATCACTACATTATAATCAGCAAAATAAGGATGGGCTAGGTGCATAGACCTGAAATGATGGGAGGAAAGTGGATATTTGAGAAAGCAAATTGGGAGGAATTTTATAACTTATGTGATAGGAAAATTTTAAATATTAAAAATGATCAGAGTATTGAAAGTATGAACCAAGAGATTAGTCAGAGTATTTTAACTGCTGCTGAGGAGTCTATTCCAAAAACATCAGGGAAAAATAGGAGAAAGTTAGTTCCATGGTGGAATGAAGAGTGTAGAAAAGCAGTTAGAGAAAGAAATAAAACATTTAAATTGGTTAAAAGGTCTCATAATTTTCAACATTTAATTGAATATAAAAAGTCACAAGCAAAAGTCAGGAGAACAATAACAAGGACAAAAAGAGAATTCTGGAGAGGTTTCTGTGACACAATTGGCAGTAGTACAAAACTAGGGAATGTTTGGGGGATGATCAAAAAAATGGGAGGAGATGGAAGGGAATGGAGTTATCCTATACTAAATAAAAATGATATAGTTGCTGTAACTGACAAGGAAAAGGCTGATATGTTAGTGAGAGCATTTGTAGAGATTCATAGTGGGAAAAATTTATCAGTTAATGAAATAGAGGGAAGGGAGAGAACTAGAAAGGAAAATGATGGAATCTTAAGAAGAAAGAGTAATAATGATCTGATGAATTATCCTTTCTCTATTGGAGAGCTGAAAAGAGCTTTGGATAGAACTAGGAATAGTGCTCCAGGTAAAGATGAAGTGTGTTAAGACATGTAAGTGAGGACGTTTTAAATAAATTATTAATTTTATGCAATAAGATTTGGAAGGAGGTGAGACTGCCTTGTAAGTGTAAAGAAGCTATGGTTATTCCGTTGAAGAAACCTGGGAAAGATCATAGTAACCCTGGAAATTACAGAC
>NC_088847.1:1495575-1673908 GCF_904066995.2 Poecilia reticulata
TTGGAGCTGTCCATCATCTAATAAGGCTGAAAATTTAATGTAGAGCTACGAAATCAGAGATAGTCCATTTTTCACTTCTTTCGCTGAGATAAAGCTTTTTTGGCTTCTAGGCTTCTTATATTTTCAAACATGAGATTTAGACCTGTTTCCAGTTTGAAACTGCCAGATCTATTGCTTCTTAGCATTTTGGAGCTGTCCATCATCTAATATGGCTGAAAATTTAATGTAGAGCTACGAAATCAGAGATAGTCCATTTTTCACTTCTTTCGCTGAGATAAAGCTTTTTTGGCTTCTAGGCTTCTTATATTTTCAAACATGAGATTTAGACCTGTTTCCAGTTTGAAACTGCCAGATCTATTGCTTCTTAGCATTTTGGAGCTGTCCATCATCTAATATGGCTGAAAATTGAATGTAGAGCTACGAAATCAGAGATAGTCCATTTTTCACTTCTTTCGCTGAGATAAAGCTTTTTTGGCTTCTAGGCTTCTTATATATTAAAACATGAAATTTAGACCTTTTTCCAGTTTGAAACTGCCAGATCTATTGCTTCTTAGCATTTTGGAGCTGTCCATCATCTAATATGGCTGAAAATTTAATGTAGAGCTACGAAATCAGAGATAGTCCATTTTTCACTTCTTTCGCTGAGATAAGCTTTTTTGGCTTCTAGGCTTCTTATATTTTCAAACATGAATTTAGACCTGTTTCCAGTTTGAAACTGCCAGATCTATTGCTTCTTAGCATTTTGGAGCTGTCCATCATCTAATATGGCTGAAAATTTAATGTAGAGCTACGAAATCAGAGATAGTCCATTTTTCACTTCTTTCGCTGAGATAAAGCTTTTTTGGCTTCTAGGCTTCTTATATTTAGACCTGTTTCCAGTTTGAAACTGCCAGATCTATTGCTTCTTAGCATTTTGGAGCTGTCCATCATCTAATATGGCTGAAAATTTAATGTAGAGCTACGAAATCAGAGATAGTCCATTTTTCACTTCTTTCGCTGAGATAAAGCTTTTTTGGCTTCTAGGCTTCTTATATGTCCAAGACCTGTTTCCAGTTTGAAACTGCCAGATCTATTGCTTCTTAGCATTTTGGAGCTGTCCATCATCTAATATGGCTGAAAATTTAATGTAGAGCTACGAAATCAGAGATAGTCCATTTTTCACTTCTTTCGCTGAGATAAAGCTTTTTTGGCTTCTAGGCTTCTTATATTTTAAACAGAACTGTTTCCAGTTTGAAACTGCCAGATCTATTGCTTCTTAGCATTTTGGAGCTGTCCATCATCTAATATGGCTGAAAATTTAATGTAGAGCTACGAAATCAGAGATAGTCCATTTTTCACTTCTAACGCTGAGAAATGCTTTTTTGGCTTCTAGGCTTCTTATATTTTCAAACATGAAATTTAGACCTGTTTCCAGTTTGAAACTGCCAGATCTATTGCTTCTTAGCATTTTGGAGCTGTCCATCATCTAATATGGCTGAAAATTGAATGTAGAGCTACGAATCAGAGATAGTCATTTTTCACTTCTTTCGCTGAGATAAGCTTTTTTGGCTTCTAGGCTTCTTATATTTCAAACATGAATTTAGACCTGTTTCCAGTTTGAAACTGCCAGATCTATTGCTTCTTAGCATTTTGGAGCTGTCCATCATCTAATATGGCTGAAAATTTAATGTAGAGCTACGAAATCAGAGATAGTCCATTTTTCACTTCTTTCGCTGAGATAAAGCTTTTTTGGCTTCTAGGCTTCTTATATTAAAACATGAATTTAGACCTGTTTCCAGTTTGAAACTGCCAGATCTATTGCTTCTTAGCATTTTGGAGCTGTCCATCATCTAATATGGCTGAAAATTAATGTAGAGCTACGAAATCAGAGATAGTCCATTTTTCACTTCTTTTGCTGAGATAAAGCTTTTTTGGCTTCTAGGATTCTTATATATTAAAACATGATATTTAGACCTGTTTCCAGTTTGAAACTGCCAGATCTATTGCTTCTTAGCATTTTGGAGCTGTCCATCATCTAATATGGCTGAAAATTGAATGTAGAGCTACGAAATCAGAGATAGTCCATTTTTCACTTCTTTCGCTGAGATAAAGCTTTTTTGGCTTCTAGGATTCTTATATATTAAAACATGAAATGTAGACCTGTTTCCAGTTTGAAACTGCCAGATCTATTGCTTCGTAGCATTTTGGAGCTGTCCATCATCTAATATGGCTGAAAAATTTAAAGTAGAGCTACGAAATCAGAGATAGTCCATTTTTCACTTCTTTCGCTGAGATAAAGCTTTTTTGGCTTCTAGGCTTCTTATATCTTCAAACATGAGATTTAGACCTGTTTCCAGTTTGAAACTGCCAGATCTATTGCTTCTTAGCATTTTGGAGCTGTCCATCATCTAATATGGCTGAAAATTGAATGTAGAGCTACGAAATCAGAGATAGTCCATTTTTCACTTCTTTCGCTGAGATAATGCTTTTTTGGCTTCTAGGCTTCTTATATTTTCAAACATGAGATTTAGACCTGTTTCCAGTTTGAAACTGCCAGATCTATTGCTTCTTAGCATTTTGGAGCTGTCCATCATCTAATATGGCTGAAAATTGAATGTAGAGCTACGAAATCAGAGATAGTCCATTTTTCACTTCTTTCGCTGAGATAATGCTTTTTTGGCTTCTAGGCTTCTTATATATTAAAACATGATATTTAGACCTGTTTCCAGTTTGAAACTGCCAGATCTATTGCTTCTTAGCATTTTGGAGCTGTCCATCATCTAATATGGCTGAAAATTGAATGTAGAGCTACGAAATCAGAGATAGTCCATTTTTGACTTCTTTCGCTGAGATAAAGCTTTTTTGGCTTCTAGGCTTCTTATATATTAAAACATGAAATGTAGACCTGTTTCCAGTTTGAAACTGCCAGATCTATTGCTTCGTAGTGTAGCAGAGTCAATTTTATTTATTTATTTAATTTTCTTTATGAACCTTCTCAAAACTCAATTTTTTAGAATTGATATGTCTGTTATGTATTATTTGTTTATATTGCTTTTATTTTTGGTCTCCAGTATGTAGAATCTTCATCTATGAATATTAGTTTTTCTTTGCTTTTTAATTGTATTTTATTTTGGTGGGGAAGCTTTTATTTTCTTACTTCCTTTTTTTGCGTCATATCCTGTGTGTTCCCGCCGCGCCTCCTCAGTTCGCGCCTAGCTGCGCTGAGGAGAGGTGAGCGTTTTTCTGTTTGTGTATTGAAGTGTTGAAAATGTTGTAAACTCATAAGTTTTCATATATATATTGTTGTTTGGTTGTTTTATGGTTGGAGCAGCACCTTACTGGGCCTTTGGTTCCCACGGTTGTAGCATCTGTTGGGTTTTCTTCGCCAAGGTGATTGTTTTGTGTCTTTTTTTTTCTGGTTGGTTAAGGCGTGTGTGTGCGGAAGCTGAAGCCCAGGAGCTGCTGCAGTGACATTTTTTTGTTTTTTACAGGTATGTGTGCTGTTTAAAACCTTATTTGGATGTTAGATTAACGTATTTAGTGTATTTCAATGTTATGGTGGGAAATTGTAATTATAGAATTGATTATTTCTGTTTAGGTTTCACTTTAATTGTTTTGTAAGACTGTAGATTTATTTTAATGCTAGTGAATCTCAGAACTTTGGTTTTGTTTAATGTATTTCGCTCAGTTCGCGCCTAGCTGCGCTGAGGAGAGGCGTGTGTGTGCGGAAGCTGAAGCCCAGGAGCTGCTGCAGTGACATTTTTTTGTTTTAAACAGGAATAAATTAGCCTGATTCCTGATCCTTCGTCGTCATTGTGTCAACCGCTACATCTGGTGCCGTGACCCGGATGCCTAGATCAGCCGCGGCCGATCACCGAGGTTCTGCTGTGTGCTTGGAACGTCGAATACTCAAGTTGGTGGACTAGTGGGTTCTGTTGGATTCCATTTTGGTTGCTATCCTGCGACGGTTTCAAAGCACAAAACTGGATCTCAAGGTTTCAGGTTAATAACCTAAAAAAAAGAAAAAAAAAACTGTGTCTGCTGCCTCCTGCATATTTACATTTTGTTAAGGGACATTTTTTCATAGCAAGATTGTTTTCTGTGTTTTGTTTTATATACTATGGCAGAGAAAAATCAAAAAACATATGATGTATTTTTATCCCCTGTTGGAAGAGGAAGAGGTTTACTTAGCCCAGAGAAAACCTTTGATAATGACACTCCGGGAGCTACCTCCACAATGCAGTGTGCATTGGATGATGGTAGAGACAGACATGAACCATTGCATTCAACACCCACTGATTCCAGTGAGAGCAGCACTACACATCAGTTACGTGAACTTATTGGGGAATTAGGAAGTCAAATCGGCGAATCCATAGCTAGCCGCCTCCTAGCCTGCCAGCCAGCTCTTAGCTCACAGGCTCCTCCCAACAAATCACCTAGAGCTGAAACATTCACAGCAACTGCTGACACCTCCAGAATAAGTCTAATAGTCAGACCTGATATTAAAGACCCATCCATGTTCCGTGGTGATGGCACAGACAAGTACTCCATTCATGAGTGGATAGACACGGTTGAAGTGTACTTACAGAAACGAGACCCCCCACCTTGTGAACAAGCAGAGGAAGTTTTAAACCATCTCTGTGGCAAAGCTAAAAGTATTGTCAAAGTGGGCCTGAAGAGTAGCTCAACCAGCAACACCCCAGTAGCACCAGAGACAATATACAATATTCTGAGGCGCTACTTCAGTGATACTCCTGGCTCATGTCTACCTTTGGCCGATTTCTACGCCACCCAGCCAAAAGCTAAAGAAACGCCTGTAGACTATTGGATCAGATTAAACACTGCTGCAGAAGTGGCAGACAGGCATCTAAAGTGCCAGGGGGGTAAAATGGACAACATGGACTCAGAAATAGCCATTATGTTCGTCAGGAATTGTCCAGATACCAATCTTGCTAGTGTTTTTAAATGTAAGCCTACAAGTAAATGGTCCCTGGCTGATGTGCAAGAAGCTATTGACGAGCATCAGAGGGAATACCAAGCTAAAAAACAACCACAGCTCTGCCCAATGCACATGCTCTCCGTGTAGCTGCCGCTGTAACAGCCAGTGAACCCTAGAAAATAACGCAGAGTACACCAATATAAACACAGCCAAGCTATCTGAACCTGCTAAACCAAGTACAGCTGTTATTTCAGAGTCAAATGCTTTGGAGAGAGTACTTAGCATGCTAGAAAGAGTACTGGAGCGTACAAACCAGCCTGGTCCTTTTGCTGTTCGACCAGAGGCTGCTCCATTCAGCAATGGTTCCCCCTGCAGGGTCTGCAGACAGACCTCGCATTCCACACGTACCCATTGTATGCGGGAGAAAAGATGTCTGGAATGCTTAGAGACTGGGCATCAAAGAAAGGACTGTCCTAAGGGGTCTTCAAATCAACCAGGCAACACTTTACTGCATCAGGGAAACTAAAACACTCACATGAGGGAGGGGATAGTGTGAGTGATAGAGACAAAACCCTCAAACTTGAAGATGATGCACAGACCGTATACTCTGAGTGTGTAAATTCCGTTCCGTCTAATACTACTGTTCTATTCCAGAACATAAATAGGCTTGACAAAGCTGACAGTCTGTTCTATGCAGATGCTGAGGTGGAGGATGAAGTGTCGTTGAAAGCCCTGCTTGACACTGGCTCAATGACATGTACTATCAGTGAAGAAGCTGAACAAACGTTAATTTGTGCAGATTCAGTCTCCATGTCTAAAGACATTTGCCCTGACATCACACTTGTTGGTTGTGGTGGAGTGAAAGTTAAGCCTAAATGCATTTATGACCTAAAGATGAAAGTGTATGGCTGCACCTTCAGAGTCCCTGCACTGGTTGTTCCTGGGCAGCAAGATGAGCTGATTCTTGGAACAAATGTTATCAAGTACCTTCTTAAGCAGTTTAAACAATCTAAACAGTTTTGGCAGGTTCTGAGTAAGCCTGATTCAGAAGAAGCACCCGAAGTAATGCAATTCCTCAACATGCTGTCTGGCATTAAGAGATGGAATGGAGAAACTATCCCTGATGTTATTGGGACAGCCAAATTAATGCAGGCTGTTACTCTTCTGCCCAGGCAGGAACATTTAGTCTGGAGCAAGTTGCCGGCAGCCTCATCCTGTTCTGAAGGCAGCGCTGTCTTGATTGAACCAACCAAAGCAATGATCCATAAGAATGACATAATGGTTTGTAGATCCATTGCCACTATGAACGGTGAGAGATTGGTTCCAGTCAGAGTCCTAAATACTTCAAGTAAGCCAGTAACTCTGAGACGCAATACAAAGGTGGCAGAGGTGTCGGCTTGCATTGCTGTGGAGGATCTGGACGAGACTTCTGAGCTGACTGAAGCTAACTCATTTAAGGTAAAAAACCAGGCACTGCACAGTGAACTGACTGGTGACGCACAAGACCTTGACTCATCAAACTACCAAGAGTCCTTAGTCAAACTTGGACTTGAGAGTTTGGACATTAAATCCTGTGAGGTGTCAGACTATTGGAAGGGCCGGTTGTTGCAACTCGTCCGAAAGTATGAGGCTGTCTTTTCAAAACTAAGCTTGACTGCGGCTCAGCGAAGGATGTT
The DNA here is from genome assembly GCF_904066995.2 of Poecilia reticulata. Taxonomy (NCBI): domain Eukaryota; kingdom Metazoa; phylum Chordata; class Actinopteri; order Cyprinodontiformes; family Poeciliidae; genus Poecilia; species Poecilia reticulata. Next base: position 1,502,170 of record NC_088847.1, read on the forward strand.
GTTCACAGGATTCATCTGTCTGACTCTCGACCCTTCAGGCTCCCATACCGCCGTGTGCCACCTGGACATTACCATAAACTCCGACAGGTGCTCTCAGAGATGGAAGAACTCGAGATAATCCGCAAGTCAAAGAGTGAATGGGCATCACCACTGGTCCTTGTGTGGAAAAAGAATGGGGACCTGAGGATCTGTGTAGATTATCGATGGTTAAATGCCCGCACAATAAAGGACGCCCATCCTTTGCCACACCAAGCAGACTGTCTCGCAGCTTTGGGTGGTAGCACTATATTCAGTGCTATGGATCTCACCTCCGGCTTCTATAATATTGCTGTGGCAGAAGAGGACAAGAAGTTGACAGCTTTCACAACACCCATGGGTCTTTATGAGTTCAACCGCCTTCCCCAGGGATTGTGCAATAGTCCAGCCAGCTTCATGCGACTAATGATGAGTATATTTGGAGATCAAAACTTCCTGACTCTTCTCTGCTACTTGGATGATGTTCTAGTCTATGCATCCAATGAGGCCGAGGCCCTGAGAAGGCTGGAAATGGTCTTCAGCAGACTGAGAGACCATGGACTAAAGTTAGCCCCTAAAAAATGTCAGTTCCTCAGAAGGAGCGTAAAGTTCCTCGGACACATTGTGGACAGTAATGGTGTCTCGACTGATCCAGACAAGATCAAGGCTATAACATCAATGCAAGTTGCAGATCTTATGATGGAGGACGGAGTGACACCCTCTCAAAGGAAAGTCAAATCATTCTTGGGCATGATAATGTACTATCAGCAGTTTATTCAGGACTGTTCCAAGCTAGCCAAACCCCTTTTTGCTCTTACAGCTGCTCCGAGAGGGAGGAAAGGCAACCCACGTGGCGTCGCTTCATTCAAAAAACTGCATGCAAGTGACTGGAAGCAAGAGCATGAAGACTCATTTGAGCTGCTGAAGTCTGCACTTTTGAAATCTGTTGTCCTTGCCCATCCTGATTTTAACAAGCCGTTCATCCTCTCAACTGATGCCTCTACTGATGGTCTCGGGGCTGTGTTATCCCAGGTTCAGGAAGGGGAGAGCAAAGCCCGACCGGTCGCTTTTGCTAGTAAAGCGCTGACCCGTGCCCAGAGCAAATACCCTGCCCATCGGTTAGAGTTCCTTGCACTGAAATGGTCGGTTTGTGATAAGTTTAGTCATTGGCTCAAAGGACACACATTCACTGTTTGGACAGATAACAACCCCTTGACGTATATCCTCACTAAGCCTAAACTCGACGCATGTGAGCAAAGATGGGTGGCAAAGTTGTCCCCTTACAGCTTCAGCATCAAATACATACCTGGAAGTAAAAATGTAGTCGCTGACGCTTTGAGCAGACAACCATTCGTCAAGAACAGAGTCTCCCAAAGGCTGGTGACTGAGTCTTATGAAGCTTTATTGGAGGAGTCACAACAAGTGAGGCAAGATGCAGTTCAGGAGGTCTTTCGGGTCAGTACAGACCATCAAGGGGATGAATACCTCCAGTCTCTCCAACGCCCGGAACGTCAGTCGCTGAGTGAAGAAGAGGTATCTGCAGTTCTGCTGGGACATGCAAGGTGGGACCTCAGTCACGAGCAAAGGGTGTTGACTTGGCTGGCTCAAGACGTAGAGGGGCTGGTGCCGACTGGTTTGGTACCTCTACCTATGCTCTCCCTTCAGACCCTCCAGGAGGCACAACAGAATGACCCTGTACTATCTCAGGTCATCCCGTTTGTCATGCGAGGCAGAAGACCATCCAGGAGAGAAAAATGCAGCCTGCTGCCAAAGGCTTTGAAGCTCCTGAAACAGTGGGAGAAGCTAAGGATGCTTGACAACATTCTATATCGGGTGTGTAAAGATCTAAGTACTGGCAAGAAACGACACCAGTTTGTAACCCCCTTGTCTCTGATAGGCCAAGCACTTCATGGCGTCCACAATGAGGCTGGACATCAAGGCCAACACCGGACATTACACCTAGCCAGGCAACGATTCTTTTGGCTCAGTATGGAGCACAGTGTCCGCGAGTATGTCAAATGCTGCAAACGTTGTGTTGTGAGCAAAACCCCTGAACCCGAGGGTCGAGCTCCACTAGAGAGCATAAAAACAACAAGCCCTCTGGAGTTGGTGTGTCTCGACTTCTGGTCCGCAGAAGATGCAAGGGGTCGGACTGTTGATGTGTTGGTGGTAACCGACCATTTTACCAAGATGGCTCACGCTTTCCAGTGCTCTGACCAAACTGCCAAACAAGTGGCCCGCAAGCTATGGGACAGATACTTCTGTATTTATGGCTTTCCTCAAAGAATCCATTCGGACCAGGGGCAAACTTCGAGAGTCAGTTGATCCAAGAACTGCTGCAAGTGGCAGAGGTAAAAAAAAAGTCAAGGACCACTCCATATCACCCGATGGGCAACGGCCAGACTGAGAGGTTTAACAGAACCCTTGGTAACATGATCAGAGCCTTGCCACCCCGCGATAATTGCATGTGGCCACAGATGTTACAAACATTGACTTTTGTTTACAATTGCACTGCCCATGAGTCAACTGGTTATGCGCCTTTCTATTTGATTTTCGGCCGGATTCCTCGTCTTCCAGTAGATGTCATGTTTCACAATGTGGAAAAGGATAATGAAGTCACGAATTACCACAGCTACACAAAAAGAGTCAGAGAGGACCTTAAAGAGGCTTTAGCTGCTGCTCAGGATAATGCCTACTCCAGCCAGCAGCGTCAGGCCCGGTTGTACAATCTAAAAACAAGGGGCACGGACATAGCTGAAGGGGATCAAGTACTCTTGGCTAATAAAGGGGAACGTGGCCGTAGGAAGCTTGCAGACAAGTGGTCTTCTACCATCTACATTGTTGTGTCTCATGATCCCAGATGCCATACTTACCACATCAAAGACACAGCAACTGGACAAGAGAAAGTAGTCCATCGTAACTTACTCCTGTCAGCAAACTTCCTGCCGCTTGAGTTGGACAAAGATCAAGAGTCGGTGTTTTCCTCTGACATCACCCCAGATCCAAGTACTGTTAACAGTGGTGACCAGGATGTCTCAGTTGTGTGTTCGGAGAGTAATGGATTGGACCGCACTGCTGACTGGGTGGCCAATACGGTTTCCTCAAATCCTGAAGACCTCCAGGATGCTAAAAGTTGTGTCGGGAATCTTCAAACAGAAGCAAGTGATGCTGAAAGTATTGGAGAGATCGAAAACAACACTGCTAAGGGCCCAGACTTGCCACATAAACAGCCAGAAACTGATGAAGAAAAAGTTGTTATAAGTCCTGGTAGGCCAACAACTCCAACAACTGGTGCTGTAAGTCTTGTCAGATCCAGGGCCGGCAGGATAATCAAACCAGTTAACAGACTGATACAAAACATGGCACAAAGGAACACACAGACACGTAATGTAGTCTCTGAATTTGCAAGGAGTTTATTTTTGTAAGAGTAATCAACTTTTGTTTGTGAATAGAGTATGGTAGTATTACACCTCTGTAAATACGTCAACACCCATTAGTTAAAGTGTATGGGAGAGTAACAGCCACTGACTGTGAGGTTGTGTTTACGGCACAATCTTTTAGCAAGCAGACATTGTTGAGTCTGGCCAACTTTCCAATGTTGCTTTTCCTTTTAGAGGGAGACCTTTAATGCTGCTCAGGTGCATGTGGTCACTGTTTGTCAGATGGCGAGAATGTTATTCTGTGTCCAGTCTTGATTAATGTTGGGACGGTTTTGAGAAGTTCAGGGGGAGTATGTAGCAGAGTCAATTTATTTATTTATTTAATTTTCTTTATGAACCTTCTCAAAACTCAATTTTTAGAATTGATATGTCTGTTATGTATTATTTGTTTATATTGCTTTTATTTTTGGTCTCCAGTATGTAGAATCTTCATCTATGAATATTAGTTTTTCTTTGCTTTTAATTGTATTTTATTTTGGTGGGGAAGCTTTTATTTTCTTACTTCCTGTTTTTGCGTCATATCCTGTGTGTTCCCGCCGCGCCTCCTCAGTTCGCGCCTAGCTGCGCTGAGGAGAGGTGAGCGTTTTTCTGTTTGTGTATTGAAGTGTTGAAAATGTTGTAAACTCATAAGTTTTCATATATATATTGTTGTTTGGTTGTTTTATGGTTGGAGCAGCACCTTACTGGGCCTTTGGTTCCCACGGTTGTAGCATCTGTTGGGTTTTCTTCGCCAAGGTGATTGTTTTGTGTCTTTTTTTTTCTGGTTGGTTAAGGCGTGTGTGTGCGGAAGCTGAAGCCCAGGAGCTGCTGCAGTGACATTTTTTTGTTTTAAACAGGTATGTGTGCTGTTTAAAACCTTATTTGGATGTTAGATTAACGTATTTAGTGTATTTCAATGTTATGGTGGGAAATTGTAATTATAGAATTGATTATTTCTGTTTAGGTTTCACTTTAATTGTTTTGTAAGACTGTAGATTTATTTTAATGCTAGTGAATCTCAGAACTTTGGTTTTGTTTAATGTATTTCGCTCAGTTCGCGCCTAGCTGCGCTGAGGAGAGGCGTGTGTGTGCGGAAGCTGAAGCCCAGGAGCTGCTGCAGTGACATTTTTTTGTTTTAAACAGGAATAAAATTAGCCTGATTCCTGATCCTTCGTCGTCATTGTGTCAACCGCTACAGTAGCATTTTGGAGCTGTCCATCATCTAATATGGCTGAAAATTGAATGTAGAGCTACGAAATCAGAGATAGTCCATTTTTCACTTCTTTCGCTGAGATAAAGCTTTTTTGGCTTCTAGGCTTCTTATATATTAAAACATGAAATGTAGACCTGTTTCCAGTTTGAAACTGCCAGATCTATTGCTTCGTAGCATTTTGGAGCTGTCCATCATCTAATATGGCTGAAAATTGAAAGTAGAGCTACGAAATCAGAGATAGTCAATTTTTCACTTCTTTCGCTGAGATAAAGCTTTTTTGGCTTCTAGGCTTCTTATATTTTCAATGATGTGATTTAGACCTGTTTCCAGTTTGAAACTGCCAGATCTATTGCTTCTTAGCATTTTGGAGCTGTCCATCATCTAATATGGCTGAAAATTGAATGTAGAGCTACGAAATCAGAGATAGTCAATTTTTCACTTCTTTCGCTGAGATAATGCTTTTTTGGCTTCTAGGCTTCTTATATTTTCAAACATGAGATTTAGACCTGTTTCCAGTTTGAAACTGCCAGATCTATTGCTTCTTAGCATTTTGGAGCTGTCCATCATCTAATATGGCTGAAAATTTAATGTAGAGCTACGAAATCAGAGATAGTCCATTTTTCACTTCTTTCGCTGAGATAAAGCTTTTTTGGCTTCTAGGATTCTTATATATTAAAACATGAAATGTAGACCTGTTTCCAGTTTGAAACTGCCAGATCTATTGCTTCGTAGCATTTTGGAGCTGTCCATCATCTAATATGGCTGAAAATTGAATGTAGAGCTACGAAATCAGAGATAGTCCATTTTTCACTTCTTTCGCTGAGATAAAGCTTTTTTGGCTTCTAGGCTTCTTATATATTAAAACATGAAATGTAGACCTGTTTCCAGATTGAAACTGCCAGATCTATTGCTTCGTAGCATTTTGGAGCTGTCCATCATCTAATATGGCTGAAAAATTTAAAGTAGAGCTACGAAATCAGAAATAGTCCATTTTTGACTTCTTTCGCTGAGATAAAGCGTTTTTGGCTTCTAGGCTTCTTATATATTAAAACATGAAATTTAGACCTGTTTCAAGTTTGAAACTGCCAGATCTATTGCTTCTTAGCATTTTGGAGCTGTCCATCATCTAATATGGCTGAAAATTGAATGTAGAGCTACGAAATCAGAGATAGTCCATTTTTCACTTCTTTCGCTGAGATAAAGCTTTTTTGGCTTCTAGGCTTTTATATTTTCAAACATGAGATTTAGACCTGTTTCCAGTTTGAAACTGCCAGATCTATTGCTTCTTAGCATTTTGGAGCTGTCCATCATCTAATATGGCTGAAAATTAAATTTAGAGCTACGAAATCAGAGATACTCAATTTTTCACTTCTTTCGCTGAGATAAAGCTTTTTTGGCTTCTAGGCTTCTTATATATTAAAACATGAAATGTAGACCTGTTTCCAGATTGAAACTGCCAGATCTATTGCTTCGTAGCATTTTGGAGCTGTCCATCATCTAATATGGCTGAAAAATTTAAAGTAGAGCTACGAAATCAGAGATAGTCAATTTTTCACTTCTTTCGCTGAGATAAAGCTTTTTTGGCTTCTAGGCTTCTTATATATTAAAACATGAAATTTAGACCTGTTTCCAGTTTGAAACTGCCAGATCTATTGCTTCTTAGCATTTTGGAGCTGTCCATCATCTAATATGGCTGAAAATTGAATGTAGAGCTACGAAATCAGAGATAGTCCATTTTTCACTTCTTTCGCTGAGATAAAGCTTTTTTGGCTTCTAGGCTTCTTATATATTAAAACATGAAATTTAGACCTGTTTCCAGTTTGAAACTGCCAGATCTATTGCTTCTTAGCATTTTGGAGCTGTCCATCATCTAATATGGCTGAAAATTGAATGTAGAGCTACGAAATCAGAGATAGTCCATTTTTCACTTCTTTCGCTGAGATAAAGCTTTTTTGGCTTCTAGGCTTCTTATATTTTCAAACATGAGATTTAGACCTGTTTCCAGTTTGAAACTGCCAGATCTATTGCTTCTTAGCATTTTGGAGCTGTCCATCATCTAATATGGCTGAAAATTAAATTTAGAGCTACGAAATCAGAGATAGTCAATTTTTCACTTCTTTCGCTGAGATAAAGCTTTTTTGGCTTCTAGGCTTCTTATATTTTCAAACATGAGATTTAGACCTGTTTCCAGTTTGAAACTGCCAGATCTATTGCTTCTTAGCATTTTGGAGCTGTCCATCATCTAATAAGGCTGAAAATTGAATGTAGAGCTACGAAATCAGAGATAGTCCATTTTTCACTTCTTTCGCTGAGATAAAGCTTTTTTGGCTTCTAGGCTTCTTATATCTTCAAACATGAAATTTAGACCTGTTTCCACTTTGAAACTGCCAGATCTATTGCTTCTTAGCATTTTGGAGCTGTCCAACATCTATAAGGCTGAAAATTGAATGTGTAGGTGAAAATTCACAGATAGAAAATGTTTCATTTCTTTCGCTGAGATAAAGCTTTTTTTGCTTCTTGGCATCTGTTGTTTTCAAACATTAGATCAAGACCTGTTTGTAGTATGAAACAGCCAGATCTATTGCTTCTTAGCTTTTAAGAGCTGTCCAACATCTAATAAGGCTGAAAATTGAATGTGTAGGTGAGAATTCACAGATAGTCCATTTTTCACTTCTTTCGCTGAGATAAAGCTTTTTTGGCTTCTTGGCATCTGTTGTCTTCAAACATTAGATTTATACCTGTTTGTAGATTGAAACAGCCAGATCTATTGCTTCTTAGCTTTTCAGAGCTGTCCAACATCTAATAAGGCTGAAAATTGAATGTGTAGGTGAGAATTCACAGATAGTCCAATTTTCACTTCTTTCGCTGAGATAAAGCTTTTTTGGCTTCTTGGCATCTGTTGTTTTCAAGCATTACATTTAGACCTGTTTGTAGTTTGAAACAGCCAGATCTATTGCTTCTTAGCTTTTCAGAGCTGTCCAACATCAAATAAGGATTAAAATTGAATGTGTAAGTGAGATTCACAGATAGTCCTTTTTTCACTTCTTTCGCTGAGATAAAGCTTTTTTTGGCTTCTTGGCATCTGTTGTCTTCAAACATTAGATTTAGACCTGTTTGTAGTTTTAAACAGCCAGATCTATTGCTTCTTAGCTTTTCAGAGTTGTCCAACATCTAATAAGGCTGAAAATTGAATGTGTAGGTGAGAATTCACAGATAGTCCATTTTTCACTTCTTTCACTGAGATAAAGCTTTTTTGGCTTCTTGGCATCTGTTGTTTCCAAACATTAGATTTAGACCTGTTTGTAGTTTGAAACAGCCAGATCTATTGCTTCTTAGCTTTTCGGAGCTGTCCAACATCTAATAAGGCTGAAAATTGAATGTGTAGGTGAGATTTCACAGATAGTCAATTTTTCATTTCTTTTTCTTAGATAAAGCTTTTTTGGCTTCTTGGCATCTGTTGTTTTCAAACATTAGATTTAGACCTGTTTGTAGTTTGAAACAGCCAGATCTATTGCTTCTTAGCTTTTCGTAGCTGTCCAACATCTAATAAGGCTGACATATGAATGTAGAGCTGAAACTTAACAGATAGTTAATTTTTCACTTCTTTTTCTTAGATAAAGCTTTTTTGGCTTCTTGGCATCTGTTGTTTTCAAACATTAGATTTAGACCTGTTTGTAGTTTGAAACAGCCAGATCTATTGCTTCTTAGCTTTTCGTAGCTGTCCAACATCTAATAAGGCTGAAAATTGAATGTGTAGGTGAGATTTCACAGATAGTCAATTTTTCATTTCTTTCGCTGATTTAAAGCTTTTTTAGCTTCATGGCATCTGTTGTATTCAAACATTAGATTTAGACCTGTTTGTAGTTTGAAACAGCCTTATCTATTGCTTCTTAGCTTTTCGTAGCTGTCCAACATCTAATAAGGCTGAAAATTGAATGTGTAGGTGAGAAATCACAGATTGTCCAATTTTCACTTCTTTCGCTGAGATAAAGCTTTTTTGGCTTCTTGGCATCTGTTGTTTTCAAGCATTACATTTAGACCTGTTTGTAGTTTGAAACAGCCTGATCTATTGCTTCTTAGCTTTTCGGAGCTGTCCAACATCTAATAAGGCTGACAATTGAATGTAGAGCTGAAACTTAACAGATAGTTAATTTTTCACTTCTTTTTCTTAGATAAAGCTTTTTTGGCTTCTTGGCATCTGTTCTTTTCAAACATTAGATTTAGACCTGTTTGTAGTTTGAAACAGCCAGATCTATTGCTTCTTTCCTTTTCAGAGCTGTCCAACATCTAATAAGGCTGAAAATTGAATGTGTAGGTGAGAATTCACAGCTAGTCCATTTTTCACTTCTTTCGCTGAAATAAAGCTTTTTTGGCTTCTTGGCATCTGTTGTTTTCAAACATTAGATATAGACCTATTTGTGGTTTGAAACAAGCCAGATCTAATGCTTCTTAGCTTTTCAGAGCTGTCCAACATCTATAAGGCTGAAAATTGAATGTGTAGGTGAAAATTCACAGATAGAAAATGTTTCACTTCTTTCGCTGAGATAAAGCTTTTTTTGCTTCTTGGCATCTGTTGTTTTCAAACATTAGATCTAGACCTGTTTGTGGTATGAAACAGCCAGATCTATTGCTTCTTAGCTTTTAAGAGCTGTCCAACATCTAATAAGGCTGAAAATTGAATGTGTAGGTGAGAATTCACAGATAGTCCATTTTTCACTTCTTTCGCTGAGATAACGCTTTTTTGGCTTCTTGGCATCTGTTGTTTTCAAACATTAGATCTAGACCTGTTTGTAGTATGAAACAGCCAGATCTATTGCTTCTAAGCTTTTCAAAGCTGTCCAACATCTAATAAGGCTGAAAATTGAATGTGTAGGTGAGAATTCACAGATAGTCAATTTTTCACTTCTTTCGCTGAGATAAAGCTTTTTTTGGCTACTTGGCATCTGTTGTTTTCAAACATTAGATCTAGACCTGTTTGTAGTATGAAACAGCCAGATCTATTGCTTCTTAGCTTTTAAGAGCTGTCCAACATCTAATAAGGCTGAAAATTGAATGTGTAGGTGAGAATTCACAGATAGTCCATTTTTCACTTCTTTCGCTGAGATAACGCTTTTTTGGCTTCTTGGCATCTGTTGTTTTCAAACATTAGATCTAGACCTGTTTGTAGTATGAAACAGCCAGATCTATTGCTTCTAAGCTTTTCAAAGCTGTCCAACATCTAATAAGGCTGAAAATTGAATGTGTAGGTGAGAATTCACAGATAGTCAATTTTTCACTTCTTTCGCTGAGATAAAGCTTTTTTTGGCTTCTTGGCATCTGTTGTCTTCAAACATTAGATTTATACCTGTTTGTAGATTGAAACAGCCAGATCTATTGCTTCTTAGCTTTTCGTAGCTGTCCAACATCTAATAAGGCTGAAAATTGAATGTGTAGGTGAGATTTCACAGATAGTCAATTTTTCATTTCTTTTTCTTAGATAAAGCTTTTTTGGCTTCTTGGCATCTGTTGTTTTCAAACAATAGATTTAGACCTGTTTGTAGTTTGAAACAGCCAGATCTATTGCTTCTTAGCTTTTCGTAGCTGTCCAACATCTAATAAGGCTGACAATTGAATGTAGAGCTGAAACTTAACAGATAGTTAATTTTTCACTTCTTTTTCTTAGATAAAGCTTTTTTGGCTTCTTGGCATCTGTTGTTTTCAAACATTAGATTTAGACCTGTTTGTAGTTTGAAACAGCCAGATCTATTGCTTCTTAGCTTTTCGTAGCTGTCCAACATCTAATAAGGCTGAAAATTGAATGTGTAGGTGAGATTTCACAGATAGTCAATTTTTCATTTCTTTCGCTGATTTAAAGCTTTTTTAGCTTCATGGCATCTGTTGTATTCAAACATTAGATTTAGACCTGTTTGTAGTTTGAAACAGCCTTATCTATTGCTTCTTAGCTTTTCAGAGTTGTCCAACATCTAATAAGGCTGAAAATTGAATGTGTAGGTGAGAAATCACAGATTGTCCAATTTTCACTTCTTTCGCTGAGATAAAGCTTTTTTGGCTTCTTGGCATCTGTTGTTTTCAAGCATTACATTTAGACCTGTTTGTAGTTTGAAACAGCCTGATCTATTGCTTCTTAGCTTTTCGGAGCTGTCCAACATCTAATAAGGCTGACAATTGAATGTAGAGCTGAAACTTAACAGATAGTTAATTTTTCACTTCTTTTTCTTAGATAAAGCTTTTTTGGCTTCTTGGCATCTGTTCTTTTCAAACATTAGATTTAGACCTGTTTGTAGTTTGAAACAGCCAGATCTATTGCTTCTTTGCTTTTCAGAGCTGTCCAACATCTAATCAGGCTGAAAATTGAATGTGTAGGTGAGAATTCACAGCTAGTCCATTTTTCACTTCTTTCGCTGAAATAAAGCTTTTTTGGCTTCTTGGCATCTGTTGTTTTCAAACATTAGATATAGACCTATTTGTGGTTTGAAACAAGCCAGATCTAATGCTTCTTAGCTTTTCAGAGCTGTCCAACATCTATAAGGCTGAAAATTGAATGTGTAGGTGAAAATTCACGGATAGAAAATGTTTCACTTCTTTCGCTGAGATAAAGCTTTTTTTGCTTCTTGGCATCTGTTGTTTTCAAACATTAGATCTAGACCTGTTTGTAGTATGAAACAGCCAGATCTATTGCTTCTTAGCTTTTAAGAGCTGTCCAACATCTAATAAGGCTGAAAATTGAATGTGTAGGTGAGAATTCACAGATAGTCCATTTTTCACTTCTTTCGCTGAGATAACGCTTTTTTGGCTTCTTGGCATCTGTTGTTTTCAAACATTAGATCTAGACCTGTTTGTAGTATGAAACAGCCAGATCTATTGCTTCTAAGCTTTTCAAAGCTGTCCAACATCTAATAAGGCTGAAAATTGAATCTGTAGGTGAGAATTCACAGATAGTCCATTTTTCACTTCTTTCGCTGAGATAAAGCTTTTTTTGGCTTCTTGGCATCTGTTGTCTTCAAACATTAGATTTATACCTGTTTGTAGATTGAAACAGCCAGATCTATTGCTTCTTAGCTTTTCAGAGCTGTCCAACATCTAATAAGGCTGAAAATTGAATGTGTAGGTGAGAATTCACAGATAGTCCAATTTTCACTTCTTTCGCTGAGATAAAGCTTTTTTGGCTTCATGGCATCTGTTGTATTCAAACATTAGATTTAGACCTGTTTGTAGTTTGAAACAGCCTTATCTATTGCTTCTTAGCTTTTCAGAGTTGTCCAACATCTAATAAGGCTGAAAATTGAATGTGTAGGTGAGAAATCACAGATTGTCCAATTTTCACTTCTTTCGCTGAGATAAAGCTTTTTTGGCTTCTTGGCATCTGTTGTTTTCAAGCATTACATTTAGACCTGTTTGTAGTTTGAAACAGCCTGATCTATTGCTTCTTAGCTTTTCGGAGCTGTCCAACATCTAATAAGGCTGACAATTGAATGTAGAGCTGAAACTTAACAGATAGTTAATTTTTCACTTCTTTTTCTTAGATAAAGCTTTTTTGGCTTCTTGGCATCTGTTCTTTTCAAACATTAGATTTAGACCTGTTTGTAGTTTGAAACAGCCAGATCTATTGCTTCTTTGCTTTTCAGAGCTGTCCAACATCTAATAAGGCTGAAAATTGAATGTGTAGGTGAGAATTCACAGCTAGTCCATTTTTCACTTCTTTCGCTGAAATAAAGCTTTTTTGGCTTCTTGGCATCTGTTGTTTTCAAACATTAGATATAGACCTATTTGTGGTTTGAAACAAGCCAGATCTAATGCTTCTTAGCTTTTCAGAGCTGTCCAACATCTATAAGGCTGAAAATTGAATGTGTAGGTGAAAATTCACAGATAGAAAATGTTTCACTTCTTTCGCTGAGATAAAGCTTTTTTTGCTTCTTGGCATCTGTTGTTTTCAAACATTAGATCTAGACCTGTTTGTGGTATGAAACAGCCAGATCTATTGCTTCTTAGCTTTTAAGAGCTGTCCAACATCTAATAAGGCTGAAAATTGAATGTGTAGGTGAGAATTCACAGATAGTCCATTTTTCACTTCTTTCGCTTAGATAACGCTTTTTTGGCTTCTTGGCATCTGTTGTTTTCAAACATTAGATCTAGACCTGTTTGTAGTATGAAACAGCCAGATCTATTGCTTCTAAGCTTTTCAAAGCTGTCCAACATCTAATAAGGCTGAAAATTGAATGTGTAGGTGAGAATTCACAGATAGTCAATTTTTCATTTCTTTCGCTGAGATAAAGCTTTTTTAGCTTCATGGCATCTGTTGTATTCAAACATTAGATTTAGACCTGTTTGTAGTTTGAAACAGCCTTATCTATTGCTTCTTAGCTTTTCAGAGTTGTCCAACATCTAATAAGGCTGAAAATTGAATGTGTAGGTGAGAAATCACAGATTGTCCAATTTTCACTTCTTTCACTGAGATAACGCTTTTTTGGCTTCTTGGCATCTGTTGTTTTCAAACATTAGATCTAGACCTGTTTGTAGTATGAAACAGCCAGATCTATTGCTTCTAAGCTTTTCAAAGCTGTCCAACATCTAATAAGGCTGAAAATTGAATGTGTAGGTGAGAATTCACAGATAGTCAATTTTTCACTTCTTTCGCTGAGATAAAGCTTTTTTTGGCTTCTTGGCATCTGTTGTCTTCAAACATTAGATTTATACCTGTTTGTAGATTGAAACAGCCAGATCTATTGCTTCTTAGCTTTTCAGAGCTGTCCAACATCTAATAAGGCTGAAAATTGAATGTGTAGGTGAGAATTCACAGATAGTCCAATTTTCACTTCTTTCGCTGAGATAAAGCTTTTTTGGCTTCTTGGCATCTGTTGTTTTCAAGCATTACATTTAGACCTGTTTGTAGTTTGAAACAGCCAGATCTATTGCTTCTTAGCTTTTCAGAGCTGTCCAACATCAAATAAGGATTAAAATTGAATGTGTAAGTGAGAATTCACAGATAGTCCTTTTTTCACTTCTTTCGCTGAGATAAAGCTTTTTTTGGCTTCTTGGCATCTGTTGTCTTCAAACATTAGATTTAGACCTGTTTGTAGTTTTAAACAGCCAGATCTATTGCTTCTTAGCTTTTCAGAGTTGTCCAACATCTAATAAGGCTGAAAATTGAATGTGTAGGTGAGAATTCACAGATAGTCCATTTTTCACTTCTTTCACTGAGATAAAGCTTTTTTGGCTTCTTGGCATCTGTTGTTTCCAAACATTAGATTTAGACCTGTTTGTAGTTTGAAACAGCCAGATCTATTGCTTCTTAGCTTTTCGGAGCTGTCCAACATCTAATAAGGCTGAAAATTGAATGTTTAGGTGAGAATTCACAGATAGTCAATTTTTCACTTCTTTCGCTGAGATAAAGCTTTTTTGGCTTCTTGGCATCTGTTGTTTTCAAACATTAGATCTAGACCTTTTTGTAGTTTGAAACAGCCAGATCTATTGCTTCTTAGCTTTTCAGAGCTTTCCAACATCTAATAAGGCTGAAAATTGAATGTGTAGGTGAGAAATCACAGATAGTCAATTTTTCACTTCTTTCGCTGAGATAAAGCTTTTTTTGGCTTCTTGGCATCTGTTGTCTTCAAGCATTACATTTAGACCTGTTTGTAGTTTGAAACAGCCTGATCTATTGCTTCTTAGCTTTTCGGAGCTGTCCAACATCTAATAAGGCTGACAATTGAATGTAGAGCTGAAACTTAACAGATAGTTAATTTTTCACTTCTTTTTCTTAGATAAAGCTTTTTTGGCTTCTTGGCATCTGTTGTTTTCAAACATTAGATTTAGACCTGTTTGTAGTTTGAAACAGCCAGATCTATTGCTTCTTTGCTTTTCAGAGCTGTCCAACATCTAATAAGGCTGAAAATTGAATGTTTAGGTGAGAAATCACAGATAGTCCATTTTTCACTTCTTTCGCTGAGATAAAGCTTTTTTGGCTTCTTGGCATCTGTTGTCTTCAAACATTAGATTTAGACCTGTTTGTAGTTTGAAACAGCCAGATCTAATGCTTCTTAACTTTTCGTAGCTGTCCAACATCTAATAAGGCTGAAAATTGAATGTGTAGGTGAGAATTCACAGATAGTCAATTTTTCACTTATTTCGCTGAGATAAAGCTTTTTTGGCTTCTTGGCATCTGTTGTCTTCAAACATTAGATTTAGACCTGTTTGTAGTTTGAGAGAGCCAAATCTATTGCTTCTCAGCTTTTCATAGCTGTCCAACATCTAATAAGGCTGAACATTGAATGTGTAGGTGAGAATTCACAGATAGTCCATTTTTCACTTCTTTCGCTGAGATAAAGCTTTTTTTGCGCCTTGGCATCTGTTGTTTTCAAACACAAGATTTAGACCTGTTTGTAGTTTGAAACAGCCAGATCTATTGCTTCTTAGCTTTTCGTAGCTGTCCAACATCTAATAAGGCTGAAAATTGAATGTGTAGGTGAGAATTCACAGATAGTCAATTTTTCACTTCTTTCGCTGAGATAAAGCTTTTTTGGCTTCTTGGCATCTGTTGTTGTCAAACATTAGATTTAGACCTGTTTATTGTTTGAAACAGCCAGATCTATTGCTTCTTAGCTTTTCGTAGCTGCTCAACATCTAATACGGCTGAAAATTGAATGTGTAGGTGAGAATTCACAGATAGTCCATTTTTCATTTCTTTCGCTGAGATAAAGCTTTTTTGGCTTCTTAGCATCTGCTGTTTTCAAACATTAGATTTAGACCTGTTTGTAGTTTGAAACAGCCAGATCTATTGCTTCTTAACTTTTCGGAGCTGTCCAACATCCAATATGGCTGAAAATTAAATGTAGAGCTTCTGATTAATAGATAGTCCATTTTTCACTTCTCTCGCTGAGATAAAGCTTTTTTGGCTTCTTGCCTGCTGATCTTCTGAAACATATAATGTAGCCCTGACTCCAAAGTGAAACAACCAGATTCACTGCTTCTCAGCTTTTCGGAGCTGTCCAACATCTAATATGAATGAAAATTGAGTATAGAACTGCAAATTAAATGACAGTCCATTTTTCACTTCATTCACTGAGATAAAGCTTTTTTGGCTTAATTCCTTCTGATCATTTGAAACATAAGATTAAGACCTGATTCCACTTTGAAACAGCCAGATCTACTGCTACTTAGCATTTCTGAGATGTCCCGCATCTAATAACGCTGAAAATAAGATGTAGAGCTGCGAATTAATAGACAGTCCATTTTTCTCTTCTCTCGCTGATATAAAGCTTTTTTGGCTTAATTCCTTCTGATCATTTGAAACATAAGATTAAGACCTGATTCCACTTTGAAACAGCCAGATCTACTGCTACTTAGCATTTCTGAGATGTCCCGCATCTAATAACGCTGAAAATAAGATGTAGAGCTGCGAATTAATAGACAGTCCATTTTCAACTTCTCTCGCTTATATAAAGCGTTTTTGGCTTCTTGCCTGCTGATCTTTTGAAACATAGGATGTAGCCCTGATTCCTTTTAGAAACAGCCAGATCTTCTACTTCTCAGCATTTCTGAGATGCCTGCATCTAATAACGCTGAAAAAAAGATGTAGAGCTGCGAATTAATAGACAGTCCATTTTTCTCTTCTCTCGCTGATATAAAGCTTTTTTTGGCTTCTTACCTGCTGATCATTTGAAACATAGGATGTAGCCCTTACTCCAGGTTGAAACAGCCAGATTTACTGCTTCTCAGCATTTCGAAGCTGTCCAACATCTAGTATTGCTGAAAATTGAATGTAGAGCTGCGAATTAACAGATAGTCCATCTTTCACTTCTTTCGCTGAGATAAAGCTTTTTTGGCTTCTTGCTTTCTGATCATTTGAAACCTAAGATTAAGACATGATTCCACTTTAGCTTCTTGTCATCTAATCATTTGATACATAAGATTAAGACTTGATTCCACTTTGAAACTGCGAGACCTACTGCTACTCAGCATTTCGGAGCTGTCCAACATCTAATATGGCTGAAAATTGAATGCAGAGCTGCAAATTCACAGATAGTCAATTTTTCACTTCTCTCGCTGAGATAAATCGTTTTTTTTGCTTCTTACCTGCTAATCATTTGAAACATAGAATGTAACCCTGATTCCAGTGTGAAGCCAACATATTTACTGCTTCTCAGCATTTCTGAGATGTCCCACACCTAATAACGCTGAAAATAAGATGTAGAGCTGCGAATATATAGACACTGCATTTTTTTCTTCTCTCGCTGATATAAAGCTTTTTTGGCTTCTTACCTGCTGATCTTTTGAAACATAAGACTAAGACCTGATTCCACTTTGAAACAGCCAGATCTTCAGCTTCTCAGCATTTCTGAGATGTCCCACATGTAATATCGCTGAAAATAAGATGTAGTGCTGCGAATTTATAGACAGTCTATTTTTCTTTTCTCTCGCTGAGATAAAGCTTTTTTGGCTTCTTGCCTGTTGATCTTCTGAAACATAGGATGTAGCCCTGATTCCAAAGTGAAACAGTCAGATTCACTACTTCCCAGCATTTTGGAGCTCTCCAACATCGAATATGAATGAAAATTGAGTATAGAACTGCGAATTAACAGACAGTCCATTTTTCACTTCATTAGCTGATATAAAGCATTTTTGGCTTCTTGCCTTCTGATCATTTGAAACATAAGACTAAGACCTGATTCCACTTTGAAACAGCCAGATCTTCTGCTTCTCAGCATTTCTGAGATGTCCCGCATCTAATATCGCTGAAAATAAGATATAGCGCTGCGAATTAACAGACAGTCCATTTTTCACTTCTCTCGATGATATAAAGCTTTTTTGGCTTCTTACCTGCTGATCATTTGAAACATAGGATGTAGCCCTTACTCCAGGTTGAAACAGCCAGATTTACTGCTTCTCAGCATTTCGGAGCTGTCCAACATCTAGTATTGCTGAAAATTGAATGTAGAGCTGCAAATTAACAGATAGTCCATCTTTCACTTCTTTCGCTGAGATAAAGCTTTTTTGGCTTCTTGCTTTCTGATCATTTGAAACATAAGATTAAGACCTGATTCCACTTTAGCTTCTTGTCATCTAATCATTTGAAACATAAGATTTAGACCTGATTCTACTTTGAAACTGCGAGACCTACTGCTACTCAGCATTTCGGAGCTGTCCAACATCTAGTATGGCTAAAAATTGGATGTAGAGCTGCTAATTCACAGACAGTCAATTTTTCACTTCTTTCGCTGAGATAAAGCTTTTTTGGCTTCTTGCCTTCTGATCATTTGAAACATAAGAATAAGTCCTGATTCCACTTTGGCTTCTTGCCATCTAATCATTTGAAACATAGGATTAAGACCTGATTCCACTTTGAAACTGCGAGACCTACTGCTACTCAGCATTACGGAGATGTCCAACATCTAATAGGGCTGGAAATTGAATGCAGAGCTGCAAATTCACAGATAGTCAATTTTTCACTTCTCTCGCTGAGATAAATTGTTTTTTTTTTTTGCTTCTTACCTGCTAATCATTTGAAACATAGAATGTAACCCTGATTCCAGTGTGAAGCCAACATATTTACTGCTTCTCAGCATTTCTGAGATGTCCCACACCTAATAACGCTGAAAATAAGATGTAGAGCTGCGAATATATAGACACTGCATTTTTTTCTTCTCTCGCTGATATAAAGCTTTTTTGGCTTCTTACCTGCTGATCTTTTGAAACATAGGATGTAGCCCTGATTCCACTTAGAAACAGCCAGATCTTCAGCTTCTCAGCATTTCTGAGATGTCCCACATGTAATATCGCTGAAAATAAGATGTAGTGCTGCGAATTTATAGACAGTCTATTTTTCTTTTCTCTTGCTGAGATAAAGCTTTTTTGGCTTCTTGCCTGTTGATCTTCTGAAACATAGGATGTAGCCCTGATTCCAAAGTGAAACAGTCAGATTTACTGCTTCTCAGCATTTCGGAGATGTCCAATATCTAATATGGCTGAAAATTGAATGTATAGATGCGAATTAACTGATAGTCCATTTTTTACTTCTCTCGCTGAGAGAAGGCTTTTTGGCTTCTTGCCTGTAGATTTGATGTAGTCCTGATTCCAAAGTGAAATAACCAGATTCACTGCTTCCCAGCATTTTGGAGCTCTCCACCATCTAATATGAATGAAAATTGAGTATAGAACTGCAAATCAACAGACAGTCCATTTTTCACTTCATTCGCTGAGATAAAGCGTTTTTGGCTCCTTGCCTTCTGATCATTTGAAACATAAGATTAAGACCTGATTCCACTTTGAAACAGCGAGATCTACTGCTACTCAGCATTTCGGAGCTGTCCAACATCTTATATGGCTGAAAATTTTTTATAGAGCTGCGAATTTACAGATATTCCATATTTCACTTCATTCGCTGAGAAAAGGCGTTTTTGGCTTCTTGTCTGCTGATCTTTTGAAACATAGGATGTAGCCCTGATTCCACTTTGAAACAGCCAGATCTTGTGCTTCTCAGCATTTCGGAGCTGTCCAACATCTAGTATGGCTGAAAACTGAATGTAGAGCTGCGAATTAACAGATAGTCCATTTTTCACTTTTCTTTCATTGTTCATTCATCTCATTATCAACAATAAATCCTGTGATTTTCATAACATTTGCTCTTTTTTGCCAAAGTTAGGATGAGGGAACAAAATATTTTAACCACCTGATATAATATTTTCCCCCTACATAAAATGGAAATGAATTAATTTACCTGCAAAGTCTTTTACTGTGTTCATTCCTCTTATTATCAACAATAAATCCTGTGATTTATAATGAACACAGTAAAAGACTTGTAGGTAAATTAGTTTGTTTCCCTTTTATAGAGGAGGAACAGATGTTATCAGGCGGTTAAAATATTTTGTTACCCCATCTTAACTTTGGCAAAAAAAGAGCAAATGTTTTCAAACTTGCAGGATTTCGTGTTGATAATAAGGGGAAGTAACACAGTAAAAGACTTTGTGGGTAATTTTTTTTTCCATTTCATAGAGGGGGAACAGATTATATCAGGCAGCTGAAATATCCATTCTCTCTTTTCTGCCCCCATAACTTTGAGAAATAAAAAGCAACTGTTTCCAAATTCTGAAAATGTATTATGTGTGATAGCATACTATACATTTCCTTAATCCAGTAATCTGTCATATTTTACATTAGAACGGGATTTACCAAAAAGTTTACACTGATCTTTTCAGGAAGTCTTTATTTTTGTGCCCCACTATCGGCCAGCTTGCCCCCTCCTTTATCAGAAATGAAAAATTATAAATACACACTACGTGTTGGAAACCTTTTTGTTGACTGACTTTTATTTGTCAGGCTTACGAGACAAAAGCTGAAAAAAGAGCGATTCACTTCGCGTTTAAAATAACTCAAAACAGCGTAAAAAGACCTCCACACAAGACCTTGTTTATTTATGTATGTATTTTTATTTTGATAGCTGCCGATTAAACTGAAAGTTAAAACATTGACATGATTATTTGAGTAGTTTTTACCGAAAAATCGATCAGAAGCGCAGTGAAAATGGTCAGATCCGCCGGATCCACTTCTCTGGCTGCAATGCGCGCTCCCGACACAGGGGGAACAGATTTTCACAGGGGAACAGAATTTCTCATAAGACCGGGATCTGACATCTTGCGCAGTGGCGGAACAAGTCGCCGTCTGGCCGGGGGGCTAATGACCAGGCCATTTATACCCAAAATAACAAAGCTCTTGAAAACATGATTTTATAAAATACTAATAAAAGCTCATATTTGTCATAAAAATACTCCAATCTACCTAGTTTACAATTCCTGTATCTGTCTGATGATGACGTTGTGGATGGTTGGTGACGTGTTTTACCCAGAATACACTTGGAGACAATATTGGCGATCAATTTGTAAATTTGTATGTCATAAAGTTAAATGTAAGAATGAAAATAAAGCCAGTCATGTAACACAACATTTTATTCCATATTTTACACCAACTGTGTCACTAAAATCAGTCGGTCTTGTAAAGATTTTAGCAACCATGAGTCAACAATGACTGGGGCAGCCTACTATATAATCTACTGGGGGACTCCACTTTATAATATATATACACCATACCCAACAGGCGACGGCACGCCTTCTGCAGCTCTCATCAGATGTGATAAAGACTTGGATCTCTGAAGTCATACTCTGCCTCTAGTGACAGGTGTTATGCCCAGAAAAGCACGCCTGCCCAAATTTGCATCCCGTCGCGGGAGCGCGCATCGCTCTAAGCTCTCACATATTGACGAGGAAACTGATAAAAATATGACCGAAGAGGACATTTTAAAGATATTTGTAACATTGTCACGTTTCTCAACCATGTAATCCCTAATATGGTGGGTTTTATTTCGCAAATTATTTGAAATAAATACGGTTTTTACACTTTTATTGACACACATGAGTCGAACTTTTTTTTCAGTCCGTGTGTTGTAAACGTTTGAAATTCTCTGCTTTGTCTTTTGATACCATAATAGCTCAAAAGCATTACAACAGAGGCCCATTATGTAGAACATTTTATATCATGCTTCACTTCTAGTCTGTTAATTTAGGAGGAAATGCAACTTAATCTATGAGCCTGAAAATATTTGCATTCGTCTTGTTGATATGAAACTTATAGCATTAGCTCAGAGAACAAGTGTCATTACTTAGAAGAGATTAAATCCTTTCAGCTCTTTATTTCCCCCAATTAGCACAGGGATGCATGTTTTGGCAATATAGATTTTGAGCCTGCCACAATATGCATCCCCTCTCTATTCCCCTCAAATATTATCCTATCGATATAAAACTTATACCAGCAGTTCTTGGAACTACTCAGATTATGTAGAAAAAGTTATTTCACTCTTAACTCTTGAATTCTTCAAATTAGCACAGGGATGCGTTTTTGGGCAAAATTTCCAGCCTGCCAAAATATGCATCCCTTATCTATTCCCCTCAAATATTATCCTATTGATTTAAAACTTATACCAGCAGTTCATGGAACTACTCAGATTATATAGAAAAAGTTATTTCACTCTTAACTCCTTATTTCTCCAAGTTGGCTCTGGGATGCGTTTTTGGGCAAAATGGATTTCGAGCCTGCCAAAATATGCATCCCTTATCTATTCCCCTCAAATATTATTAAAGTGATTTTAAACTTATACCAGCAGTTCTTGGAGCTACTCTCATTATGTAGAAAAAGTTATTTCACTCTTAACTCTTGAATTCTTCAAATTAGCACTGGGATGCGTTTTTGGGCAAAATTCCGATGCGCGCTCCCGCGACAGGGGATGCAAATTTGGGCAGGCGGCTTTTCTGGGCATAACACCGGACCCTCCCCCCCCATAGCTCCGCCCCTGATCCTGCGCATCGCCTACATATCTTGACATCCTTGTTGCCGGGGCAGATGCGACGGCGCTTCCTCGCCCCGTACGTTGTCCCTAGGTCAGCAGGTCTCTCATTAGCTCTCGGCCCAGTTGCACCACTCTGGACGCCAGGCTCTTCTTGGGCGAACAGCTTTAGTTCTGTTTGCCTGTGTACGCCTGCATCTTCCATGCATAGCTAGAGCGGGCGTCGCAAGCCACGCGGAGCTTGAGCCCATACTCCTGCCCCGCACCTCCTCATTATTATTATCGTCAGATGAGGATTCCTGCTGCAACCCGCTGTCGCTCCCCTCATCTTCGCTGGTGTCCTCGCTGTGTTCTACGTGGCACGAGCATGCTACTTCCACAGTCCTGAGGCAGACAGGACGGTGTTGGTGGTGTTATAAATAAATACTGCGTGCAAAATGGAGAAGCACAACAACCCACAGCGATACTTCCACACGAGCATAACAGCATGCCAGCAGGCCATGTTATGCCAACCAGGCAGGATCTGATAGACCCCCACCGTCGCATGCAATGGGAACATGGAAATAATGTTTCATTTTGAAATAAGATCATCTTTACGTGAACTCTGGGCCCAGAGGCAGTATTATGGGCTTAATTTCATGATCTATCAAGCTAACCTTGTGGAATCCTCAGGTAAATCAACCACAGGCCATTAAAAGCAAATTGGGTCTATGGCTGTGACACTTAATGTGAGCTACTGCAGCATATTACAAAAGTAGCTGATAGTTCCAACAGTGAAGCAGTAAACATTAGCTGTATGAGGAACATTAGGATCTGTTGGAGAGCAGTTCTGCCTCCTCCTTTCTGCTTAGTTGGATCACACTGCTTACAAAGAAAGATTAAGCCTTGATATTGTCCAAGAGTGACCCTGAAATAATATTGTCGGCCTACCCACTTTGCAGTGGATGTCAAATGTGTGAAGAAAATGTAAGTCTTCACATATTTGCCAGATCTTGATTCTATGTCCATATGAAAAGACTCACAGAAAAGCAGCTCCTGCCTGATAATTTTCCAAATCTGTTTGTTCAGCTTGCTTCATCGTGGATGTTACATTTGCTTGTAAGAACTGAAAGACATTTGTCCATATGCAGGCCATGGTCTGAGCAGTGTAACCCTTTCTTTGCCTTTAAGAAGCCCATCCATTTCTCTACATGTTTTCTAAATGGCATTCTATGTTGACCAGTAAAGAGTCCTTTTATTTTGCAGGATGTCTTGTTTGTTCCAGATGATTTTTCTGACAGGGAAAATAGTTATTTTCTAATTATATTATTTAATGTAATTCTACTCTTTAAAATGCCAAAATTGGCATTTTAAAGTTTACCAAAACTGTGTTTTGGTAAAGTCTGGTGACATAATTGGAAAATATGGTCAAAAAAGTTGCTGAGTTGGTGCAGTTAGTCAGCTATTCTTCTGCTGCTACTACTCCAACTGTACGGCAATATTCATTTTTCTATAGTGTCACCATATCTTAAGTAGAGTGGCAGTGAGTCACATTGTCAATCAATCAGTCTGTCACAAAGACAACATCTCCCTCCCATGTAGAACTATATGTTCAGCAGTTTATTGTTTAGGTTTACTTTTAAGTCTATTAAAGACATAAAACTGTCTTTTTTGACAGAACTTTTATAAATTACAAAAAAAATAAAAAATCATCAATGCATAATGAAATCCAAACAAATACAAACAGACTCCGATGTCTGGCAGCAACAAAAACACCAATGGGTAGGGGACATTTATGTATTCCCACATGAGTAAAATTTTTATATTTTTCTTATTTGGCAATACATCATTAACAGATGTCTTAGATAAAAGTGGAATTTCACAGTGTTCATTAATATCAGCCATCAATATTCAATATGCATCAACCAGTCTTTAAAAAGTTCTCACTGACAGTTGGTCTGCAGCCACAGATAAGTCATCATAGCGTATTACTTCATGCAACTTGGCAAAATAAAAACTTGTCATACATTTGGCACAGTTCAAATATACATAAAGGTACACAATATTACTAGAGGTCACCGAGCATTATCGTCCGATTTCCGTGAAAAGGTGTATGATCGGAGATTGCCGATCACTGTATCTTGTTGCCGATCACCATAACCGATCATCTTTATCTCATTTCACAAGTGAGGCAGGCTTCACAGGCAGCCTGCCTCACTTGTGATCAGCGCAAGCACAGTGTGAACGTGCAACAGTGCAAGCACTTGGCAACAGATACTGTGGAGTGGAACCATAACGCTCTGAGAGTGAATGGAGATGTTTGTGTGGTGCGGCGGAAAATTACCTCGGAACTGAAGCACGTCAAAATGCATCAACACAATAAATGTAATATGAAATTTAAAAAACAAACACTTGATGGAGTTTGGCTACATTGAGGCTCATTGCACGAAAAAAATTGACACCCGGAGCGGCCAGATAGTAGGTAAAGCAGCGCACAACTACCCACACTCACCCGGATTAGCTTCACGGTCAGAAAGCTAAACAAATAACCCGAAAAATAATTCAAGTCTTCGAGCTGGCAGTATAAGACGCTGCGATCTGCTCTCGCTCTTGGACCATTGCTATGCGCTGTAGTAATATTTCACAGACATAGCGCCACTCAACCTCCACCAGACAGTGAACTCTCTCACACCGGATGTCTGTTTAAAGCTGCAGCATGTAACTTTTAAAAACAGGTTTTCGATATGTATTGAAATATGTCTATTATTTCTAAATTAGATAAATTTATTGCCAGATAATTTTTTCATTTTGCCTAGAATCATTTACACCTAAAACAAAATGTTAATAGGCAGCACTAACAGGGCTGTGACTGTGTGGGTAGAGTAGTCGTCTTGCGATTGGAAGGTTGTAGGTTCGATTCCAGCTTTCTTCTGTCACGTGTCGATGTGTGAGCATTTGTGAGTGCAAATGGGTGAATCTGACTCTAGTGTAAAGCGCTTTGAGTGGTCAAAAATTATTGGATAAAGCTATAACTATATAAGTTCAGTCCATTTACCAGAGATCGGTCTCATGGATGATCGGTATAGGAATCGGCAGCAAAAACCTGATCAGAGCATCCCTAAATAAGCAGTGCGATATTTAGAGTCTTCTTGCCTACTCAAGGAGAAAATTATGCATTTTTTTATTACAGACTCACAAACACCACATCCCTACTTAAGGGATATGTCATAAGGAGGACTATTGACAAAGTGCTCTTTGCAAGAAGCTTTTCAGTCTTATCTAAAGAAATGTGGCTTTTCAAAATCTTGGCACAGATTTAGATTATAAAGGAAGCACTTGAATCTAGTGGTTATCAATATTCAAAATGGCAGGTGATAATGTTCATCTAAGCTTAACGAAGGCTGCTGTTGCTAATGCTTGAACTCGGATGGACTGGTTGCATCCTTCCTGTATGTATAGCATTTTTCTCTCCTGTGATCCACCTGGAAGCTAAAACTGGGAGGTTTCTGTGAAGGAAATTGCATCTGTCTTATCGACAGTAAAGCCTCCATTGACGTAAGATTTTTTCTCACATTCCTCGTCATCTAGAGTTGTTTCCAGGGCGAACGGGTTAGCAACATCCACATCTGAAATCAGATCCATCCTCTCCAACTCCCTCTTGGATAGTTTCTGAACAATTCCGGCTCCATAAGCATCGCCCAGAACATTGACCATTGTACGGAAACGATCCCTGAAACACACCAGATCCAGTTAGTCTCTAGGTATTTTTGGTTTTACATGCTTGCTTATGAATTCTCTCTTTTTCCTCAATAAAGTGATTTCAAACAAGAAACATAGCCTACAGGAACAAAATAAAATATGTACAGTACAGAATGTGATATAAATATAAAATCTAAGGACATAATAGAAGATATAAATGATACTATCAAAATTGAATTGGTTCTTGAGGGTTGTAGTCTTTCAGAGAAAATCTGACTGAAAGTTAGTGTTTTAGCACTATAGCTTACACTAATCACTACATTGACGTAATGCTTTTGTTATTAGTTAGAACTAATATTTATGATTAGTGCTTTAGCGTTAGCAAAATTAACTTTTTAGTTAGTAGTGCCCACCACAGCATTCAGTTCTTCAGCTCTGCAGAGACCTGGAAATAAGACTTCCATTTGATTCAGGTGTGTTCGTGAAGGAAGCAAGCTCTAAGGACTCATAAGCTTTAAGGAGAAGTAGATGGAATGTCCTATGTACTTGTGAACTTTTAGTATGAAATGTGTTGCTGCTAATTTTGGTTAGAATTCTCTTTCACAAGTGACCAGTGTACACAATAGGGCTTATGAACATGGACACATGACAATATACGTTATCAGGTTGTGGCCTGTACTGTCACTGACTTGATGTGACTTGTATGCTTATGAACATGGACACATGACAATATAAGTTATCAGGTTGTGGCCTGTACTGTCACTGACTTGATGTGACTTGTATGTTCTATCATAGATGAATGAGTCTCTCAGACACGTTACAGTATACTTTTTAACAATCGTCCTTCATGGTTACACAAGACCCATCAGGTTTACAATTCTGCTGTGAACCTTCACTTCTTTCAGTTTCGGTTTGTTTTTGTGCACTGGCCCACATGTCCAGTGAGGGTCCTCAAAAAGGCCTTTGGCAGAAACATCAAACAGAACTTTCTCAAGATGTCAAACTCTAAAGATTACATTGAATTGTGCATTTTAGAACTTTATTTTGTGCTTGTGTCTGTTCATGTTCTGTCCTAGCTATTAACGGACTGATTTCTTACACCAGTCTGATGCAGATCCCAAAGAATGAATTGTTTGTTGCAGGCTTAACAGAACACAATAAATTGAAAATACATTGACTTGATTTAATAATATGGTATGACAAAAAAAAAAAAAAGAAAACTTACAGAAGCCAGTCCACAGCAACTATCAGTGTAACATCACTGGCAGGTAGTCCGACAGCCGTTAAGACTATCACCATGGTAACAAGCCCAGCATTGGGGACTCCTGCTGCTCCAATACTGGCAACTGTTGCTGTTATGCTAAAAGAAGAGACATAAAGAATATCTTGCGCTAACACCTGAAAACATTGTGACAGCTTATCATCAGGGGTGCACCTATAAATCAGCTCCAATTTTCTTCGTTTTGGGAGATTGTAATCAGCTAATACTTACATGTGAAATCAATCTTTTCCACACATCTTGTCTTCCTCCACAAAGGACTGAAAATCAGCCACTGTCCCCTTCTGTTCTGCTGTGAGAGGCTGACTGACAGACCCGCCCACAAGTTAACAGTAATCGCCTGACTGTGGCCAACTTAGTGATCGATGGTCGGCCAGAAAACTGCTATTGGTGCACCCCTACTTATCTGTTTCCAATCCAATATCCAAGCTCTAGAATAGCGGTTCTCAACGTGGGCGGTACCGCCCCCCAGGGGGCGTTCAGAGGACGGCAGGGGGCGCTGGCGGACATTTTTACAAAAGGAGGGAGCTGGGATGCCTTTGGGGG
Source organism: Poecilia reticulata (assembly GCF_904066995.2). NCBI lineage: Eukaryota > Metazoa > Chordata > Actinopteri > Cyprinodontiformes > Poeciliidae > Poecilia > Poecilia reticulata. The sequence continues at coordinate 1,529,646 of NC_088847.1, forward strand.
GCATTAGTCAAAGGTAAACTTTACACCTTAAATGCACAACAATGCCAGTTTAGACTTTGAGCAACTTCGTAAAACTGTATTGTGTAACATTAAACCATGCTTGGCTGCAACTGTATCGATGGCAGCTCTTCTTCTTCTGTTCAGTGTTTGTTAGCTTCTTGGCACAGCTCCGTTCTCCTGCTACTGGTAGATAAAATCACGACACCCTCACTGTGTATCCCTCTGAAAAATTAATCCATTTAAATAAAGAAATCAAGAAAACCCTCCATGGGTGATACCACGATAGAGAGCGTTCATTTTATAGCGTTAACACCGGTGCTGTAAGTGGTCCGGTATGAAAAGGGGGGTGATAGAACAACACAGCACTTTTAAATTTCAATAATCAGAATGCAGAAATTGTTTCCATTGTTTTAAAATGTTTATGTCAGTCTGCCTTTTCCCCATCAATATGCCTTGCACCTTAAGGGCTTAAAAAAAAAGACGCGCACATTGCGCGAAACTCTGAAACAGGAGAAGCGGCACATAAAACAGAGCGACGAACTAGATGTGAATTATGGCATGAAAACAGAGCATCCGACGCGGTACAGTGAAAAAAATCAACACATGATGTGAAACACATCATGTGTTGATTAGGCGGCGCAGCAGGTGATGGGATTACTGATGGTGAGCGTCAATAAACGATAAAATAAATCTAGCAACAGGAAAGAAACTAAAGTGGACATACAGTAGCAATAAACCAAGAGAGGGTAATACTAATCAAATGAAACTAAATGGAAATGAATGAAGAACAAAATGCAAGAATAAACTAAGAAACTAAAGTAAATACAGAGGAATAAACTGGTATGGCAAGACCTTTCGTGCAATAATTAATACAGAGGACTGTATGGCAAGAATAAACAGACACTATTTCCACAGAAAAGGTAAAATAATATTGTTGAAATGTCATGGGTTTGTTGAGACCACATCTAGTACTGAGAATAAATATATTTTACAGACCATAACAGTAAAGAACTTATCACTTATTTATGTTTTTAATTAGATTTGATATATTTATTTCTTCAATATTATTTTTCATGTCAGTGTTAATGTCATGAGGCTGATGACTCCATGACACTTTCAATTTGACTCATTAGGATTTGAATAAGAACCAGATTTGTTCTTTGTAATCTCTGTCCAGTAAAACTATTAATCTATAAATCAATAGATTAATAGTTTTACATGGATTATAAAGATATAATCCATGTTTTTGTCTCTGTAGACACCTGTGAAAATAATTTCGATTCCCAAGACTTTTTTGTTCTCTGGGAAATTATTTTTGATGATAAATACAGAAACAAGCATAAAAATCAAAACATTTACAATAGTGATAGTAATATTAATGATAAAATAATGGCCAGTGCAAAGTAGCCTGCAAATTCTTTGGTGGGGGGCGGTGAGGGACCTGGATGAAGGCTAGGGGGGCCCTGGCCCAAAAAAGGTTGAGAAACACTGCTCTAGAACTCTTTGACCCAAAGGATTTCTAGAGTTGTGTTCCCTTTTATGACATATTTTCTCAAATTCATCCTATACTTAACAGTTACCTATACTAGAAACAAATGGCCAACCTGATAGTGACAATCTGGCCCACGTCCAGAGGGTAGTCATTAAGCTGGGCGATGAAGATGGCAGCCACTGCCTCATAGAGTGCTGTGCCGTCCATGTTAATGGTGGCACCTACTGGGAGCACGAAGCGAGTTATCCTCTTGTCGATGCGGTTGTTCTCTTCAGCACAGCGGAAGGTGACAGGTAGGGTAGCAGAGCTGAAACACATTGTGAGGAATTGACTTACCATATAGATGGGCAGATAAGATTTTAAGAAGTGAAAAGTAAAAGAAAAATGGTTTACTGACCTGGAAGAAATCATAAGGGCTGTCACCAAAGCTTGAGCCATTCCTAGGGTGAATGTGTAGGGATTCTTTCTCACAATGATGAAGAAAATGAAAGGCAGACAGATGATGGAGTGGATAGCTAATCTGTAGAACAAAGAAGATGAATGTCTTAAGTTATCCCTCATCTTATTTACCGTATTTTCCACACTATAAGGCGCACCGGATTATAAGGCGCACAGAATAGACGCTACAGTAGAGGCTGGAGTTACGTTATGCACCAATCACTTAGGCTTCCAATCACTAAAACATGACTGTTAGATAAAGTGATCTCTAAAATTACCTTAGGTGTGAGTGTATGTGCATAGGACTGTTTAACCAGTATATTCCTAGCTGTGTTTCCATTCACCATAAAATTGGTCAAATTTAAATTTTGGCTGATATGAATTCTTTTGTCTGAAATGTTGCTAAATATAGCAAGAAAGTCACTGAGTTGGCAACAGTGGGGTGAATATTGTTAACTGGAAAAGTGCAGATCTGACCTGGTGGATCGATCTGTCAGTCAAACCTCTCACTGTAGAGCACAAGACGACAGACTGATTTTTAACCCTTGCTGACGAAGATAAGATTAGGGGATAAGATGGGCTTATTGGCCAATCACAATCCTGCAAAATTAAGGAAATCGGCACCCAGAAATCAACTGGTTGATAAATCAGTTGGCCAATAAATGTATCCTATTATACATCTATGTAAACAGCACTGCCAGAGATGCAATAAGTTTATAGCTGGTGTGAATGATCTAATGATCGGACTGCTGATTGCAGCCAGTCTACATTGTAAGTAGAACTAGAGGGCCCCAAAACTAAATTTCGCTTAGGGCCCCATGGAGGCTTGGGCCAGCCCTGACAATGTGCAGCTGGCTCCACCAGAGCTCTCACAGCATCACACAGCTCATAAAGAGTTGTGCGTCATTTGAAAGTGTTGAATCCATAACTCTTCTGTAAAATTACAGACTATGATTTCCCCAAAACGCAGCATACTAGCTGCCCCCAATGTAGGCAGGGCTTGATGCTGTATCTCCTTAATAAGACCCCAATGTCTCCTCTGATTGGTTGATAGGTGATGAGAGCTAGCACCATAGCTAAATTATGAATATTGTGATCAAGCTTATTCAGGTGTAATTTTAATTTCATTTCTTATTTAATGGAAACCCTGAAATTGCAAAATTGTGGGGGGTTTTCAACATTATCAGGATACAGACAAAGATTTGTGCATATTTGCTAAGGAAACAGCTTGTGTTGCCCTGTAATGAGGTGGTGACTTGTCCATGGCGTACAACACACACCTCCTGCTCAATGACCACTGGTATAGCTTTGCTGATGAGCTCGTTGGAGCTAGATGTACTGAAGCAGAGAGATATCTAAAAGTTTCATATCTTGACTGAAAGCTCAGAAAGTAATTCACTCTGGACAGGAGGACAGCAGGCTCTGAGGTCTGGAATATGAGACACTTGATTTAGATGAATGAATGTGTTTTTTATATTAACATAGCAGATTGTTTCAGGTCACTATTAACTGCCAGAGAAACTACGAAGTTGTTGATTTGATGTTTAAGGTGCTCTCCCACCTCCACATGCAGTATTTCAGCTTCCCAGCAGAGATCCTGATGTGAGGAGGTAATTCAGCTGTCTGATACAAGGAGGGATGCAAAAGTTGTTGGACACTGGCACCCTGATCTCGACACAGCGGTTTTTGCTTGTGCTTTTAAAAACTGATTTACGGTCCCAGAGTTTAATGATGGCTGAGCTACAGTTGTTCAAGGTAAGTGATCAGAATTAATTGAATGCATTTTGCCTTATTAAGACCTTATTGACACAACTGTGTTGTGTTGTGTGACACAATGCAGTGGTGTTAGTACTATATTGAAGTCTGAATTGTTTGGAATCTTTGACTTACTCTCTGACCTAACAAGAGAAGATTTACAGTGCACTCTAACTGTGTCACTTAGATTTAGAAGAGTTCATTACTGCATCTGCAGGTTGAGCAGTTTTAAATGTCCTTGGCCCTTATCAGGGCTCACTCAGAACACAGCTTTTACTCCATCACTGAAGGGAGTCGACCCAAATGTCAGCCATAAATTCTGGTGTCTGGAACGGGCGGATTCAGAGTAATGAGGCAGCTTACCCACTGAGCACAGTCACCATATAAAGACCCATCTTCCTGAAGATCTCCCAGTCTTCCACCTCAATGATCTTTGCAGCAATTAGGAACAGGATTCCAAACGGCATGTAGCTGAAAAGTACACACAGTTAGAACTGGAAACATAAGAACAGGAAAAATATACATATACAAAAATCATGTTTTAGTTCCTGGTGGTACTAACAACCTTTTCAGCATGTCAGTGTTCTCCTTAGGCCTTCTAATGAGCCATCATTTGATCCAGGTGCGCTAAACATGCAACATGCCGGCCCTCGAGGACCGACTTTGGGGACCACTGCTCTAGGCGATGTGTTTGGTAACACTCCCTGATGATGCACAAAAAATCTGGTGCACATCATCTGATGTATTAAGGAGACATAGCTGTTGGAATAACCCAGAGGGCGCAGTGGAGTTGGATTGCAATGTCAAGCTATTGGGCTCTTTAGAGTTTAACAAAGGTCAATCCTAACAAGCTTAGTGCAAATAGGATGATGCATGCATGATTTAAAGACAACTGTATGCAAACTGCGAGGGATTAGAATTTGCCATTTAGCCACGCCAACATGCTCTCGTCAACAATCAGTGTTGAAAAAGGATTTATTATCATGTTATTCTAATTCATTAAACACAGTTTGAAATCTGTGTTTAATGAATTAGATGACATCAGACTATGGTGACATAGGATTGTCAGGTTGAAATCTGCATGAACCACAGAGTAAAAAGAAGACAAATAGTAACCCTGGCCCCTTTCAGCAGAAAATGGGTGGGGTTTTACTTTGTTGCAGCTAGGAGCTAGCAGAGAAGTTAATCCACCTTGATTTTGATGGTGAATTGGCCACACCCACATGCTTTGTTGTACAAAAATTTCTTTGATAACTTTTGACCTTTAATGCCTCAAGACAGTGCTGACTGAGTTTGAAGTCTCGAAAGTTGTAGGACAAGTTTGCTCACATACGATGTCAATGAAACAGACAAAATGGTGGCTTTGATCCAAACTGGCCGACTTCCTGTTGGGTTTGGACCATGGCTCCTAGAGATTTTTTTGTTGGTCCTGACAAGATACACATGTGTACCAAGTTCCATAATTCTGAGTTTAAGCATGGCTTGGGGCTGATTTTTTAAAAATATTCTAGGGGGGAGCTGTGGAGGAATTAGGCCACGTCCACCAAATATTGGACTGCATTCCTGTTGGGGGTTGGACAAGAATCAATCACAGTAAGTTTGCTGCAGCTCAGTCAAAACATGTGGAATCTAGAGTCAAACGTATGGCCGCAGCATCACGTGTCACTTCGTCGCGCCGCCACATCCACACCCTCCACTGAACCTTCTTGAAGCAAGTGAGACCAACTTGTTATCTGTCATCTGACACAAGACCATCTTGATTAGGTGAAGAGAGGAAGAGAGGGAGCTTTTCAAGAAAAAAAATTCACTTCCTGTTCTGAAGAGACAAGGATTAGATGACATCAGACTATGGCGACATAGGCTTGCTTACGGGAGCTCAGGGCTCCCATAAGCATCCAGATCCCATAGGCATCCAGTTATAGCATTTCGTTTGTTTTAGCGAGTACACCACACCCAAAAAACATATACGAAAAGTCAATTTTATTGATAACTTTTAAAGCCCCATGCCTTAACTGCATTCTGACCAAGAATGAAACTGATAGGAAGAAATCCCTAGGAAGAGTTTGTTAAAGTTCGACATGAGTAAAAGTGAAAAATGGCCAAAATTTGACCTTTGACCCTAAATGGCTGCCTCCCTGTGCATTTTAAGGGGTACCTCCAAGAGACTTTTTTTCTTCATTTGGGGAGATCTACCTATGTACCAAGTTTCAGATCTCTACGACCTTCGGTTTCTCCCATCTCACGTTAGGGGGCGCTTTAGAGCAGTTTGGCCACGTCCACTTGTTCCACCAGAATCCGAAAATTTTCTTTGGGAGAAAATGGATGGAGTCAAATTACAATTTTACAATATTGGGTTCTTTAGAGGTTCACAAGAGTCAATCACAAAAAGTTTGGTGCAAATCGGATGATGCACGTGTGATTTAGAGTAGATTGTATGCAAATGGCAAGGGATTGAAATTTGCGATTCGCCACGCCCACCAGATGGGCTCAGGGACGTTACCAGGAGTCAAAGTTTGCTTACTCGTCAACTGTTATATCTCCTACACAAAAACTCACAAAAGCACAAAACTTTCAGCCAGCAGGCAGCGTAGACAGACTTCATCATCATGTCATTTATGTCATTTGGCACAAGTTTAAAGCTATATGAATCAAAGAGTACAAAGTAAGACATCCATCAGAAAAATCAGGTGACCTCCTGTTGGATCAAACTTTGATCATCACATACACTCACAGAGGCACTAAACTTTCAGTGATTGATCATCATTGGGTGTCCTACAACAGTGGTCCCCCGGTCCGTGGACCGGTACCGGTCTGTGGACCAATTGGTACCGGGCCGCGCAAGAAATAATTAAATATTTCCGTTTTAAGTATTATTTGAGTCTGGAGGATCTTTTATTTTGAAAATCCTTTAACCGGATTCTCTGGGTTACTTGCGCGTCAACATTGAGCCCACAACCACCAAAATGAGTAAGAAAAAGTAAGAAAAAGATCAGAAGTCTTTGGAAAGTTTCATTGCAAAGGGGAAAAGGCCCAGAGAATGGATTTATCCCGGACCGGTAGGTGAGTCCCACATTACAAGCCCGCTCTGCGTAACATGCGGCGACCGGCTGCTAATGAGGCAATGAAGCTTCAAATTGCTTCGCCACGTAGAGACCAAGCACTCTGTGCTCAATCAACACACCTCTAGTGTTATTGTCTCTCATCACTCTCAGATGGGACCATCTCGTTGCAGAGAAACAAGCTCAGGGCTCCCGTTAGTCATTATTGTGAGTTAACACTTTCACGAATGTAAAATGTTCGTTTTTGTGGCGCATCTGTATCTTATCCCGATTCCAGAGGATAATCCAGTAAAAACCCCAACATAGCATACGGGAATTTAGAATAACCAAACACGGATGACGATGTAGAAGCAATAGTGATAGTTTGTAGACTCATTTGAATAAAAGACGTAACAAAAAGAAAAGGAGGTGGATAAAAGATGGCGGGAGCAGCCGCTCTATTTGCTGCACTATGATTTGGAGGTAACTATGTTTTTTCATAGTTTACATTTTTAACTGAATAAACATAATAATATATAATAATGACCTTTGCATATAATAATAAACATTTCCAGGTATAATCTCCGTTGCTCGTATGTCAGCTGTTTGGGATTCCCCTCGTATTGTAGTTCTCAGTCAGGGAAAACCCCACAGGCTGTGATAAAAGGGGCAAGACAACCCAAATCGGGCATATTCAGGCTTTAGCGAGAACACCAACATACTCCCCCCCAACCACCCCCGGGCCGTAACAAAATTTCGAAGTCTTGACCGGTCTGCGATAAGAAAAAGATTGGGGACCACTGCCCTACAATACCCAATGGTCAAATGATGATATCACTTAAGTCACGCCCCCTGAGAACAGGAAGTGCTCTGAACCGTCTCTATCTGACCCCTTTGATCTAATCAATATGAAACTTTGTCCAGAGACAGAAGACACACAGGTTGGTGTGATGTGGATTCCAAACTTGACTGGTTTTGATGGCCTAAGTGGGCGTGGAAATATGGCGAAGTGACCTGTAGCGGCGTTGCTGTATGTTTGGCTCTGAATTCCACAGTTTCAAGTTGAGCTGCACCAAACTCACTGGGATGGTTCCTCGTCCACCCTTTAACAGGAATCCACAATTGTTGGTGGGCGTGGCCTAATTTCTCTACAGCGCCCCCTATATTACTTTAAATGTTTAGCGCCAAGCCATGCTTTAACCCAGAATTATGAAACTTGGTACACTTGGTACACGTATCTTGTCAGGACATTAAAAAAAAGTCTCTTGTAGCCCTGGTCCAAACCCAACAGGAAGTTGGCCATTTTGGATCGAAGCCGCCATCATGTCATTTTTATAGATGTCGTATCTGATTTAACTCTTCCAACAGCTTTTGAGATACAGACTTCAAAATCACTCAGCACACTCTTGAGGCATTGAAGGTCAAAAGTTATAAAAGGATTTCTCGTACATCAAAGCATGTGGGTGTGGCTAAATCTCAAACTTTGACTATTTGCCATGAAACATCAAGGTGCAATAACTTCGACATGTAAGGTCACAGCTGCATCAGACTTTCTATGTCTCATTATAGACAAGTCCTCATCACATTCGCATGGTCTATAGAGCTTCGGAACGTGACGTCACTACTCTAGTCGGAGGGGTATCAGCGCCATCTTTGTTGCCACCGACAAAAACGACTGTCTCACAGATATTTTAGCTATGGCACGAACTTGTTGCGTTATTGGGTGTAATGTCCGATCACACGACCGAAAAGGTAAACAGATGGAAAACGGACTTTCATTTCACTATTTTCCTGCTTGGAAACAACACGAGGAGGCTAAGATATCGGAGCTAAATAAAAGAAGACGAATGTCCTGGGTGTTAGCGATTAAGACTTCCTGATATTACGTTCTCCAAAATCCCCAGATACCTACAAGTTTGCTCCAGACATTTCCATTCCGGTGAGTGTCTAAATTCGCTTTGTTAGTGTTGTGTCATAATTTATTTTGCTATGATTTTGTGTACTCATGTTCCGTTTATTTTGAGTTCATTTAAGTGGGTCAACCTTGTTTAGGTCGGGCTAATATTGTTCATGTAGCATAGTCCGAGTTTTGTCAGTGGACATCGAGGTTATTATTACATTATTGTTAAGTAAATTATTTTACTAGTTATATCAAATTTACAGTATTAATACTGATGTGTGTTCTGATATGTCCTCTTAAAGGCAAACCGACGTATGAAATGGATTAGCTCAATCCAGACTGGGTTCCAGTGTTAAATATGGGTCACTGCGAGGTAAACGCCACAACATCGGACCGACTATAGCCAGTTGCAGAGGCTGTAGATGAGGAACAAGTTGGAGAGGTTGACGAGGAAACGCCAGGAGAGGAGCTCAGCAAGGCTGTAGAAATATGTGTACAGTTGGAAGTGGCTGTTTTCTCTCATTCAATAATTTCATGTGGTAAACATTCATGAAACATTTGATTCAAGCACTTCAAGTTGCATGTAAACAGGTGAAGAAATTAATCACATCCATCAATCTATTTTCTTACACCTTTGTCCCTTAGTGGGGTCGGGAGGGTTGCTGGTGCCTATCTCCAGCTAACGTTCTGGGCGAGAGGCGGGGTCACCCTGGACAGGTCGCGCCAGTCTGTTGCAGAAATTAATCACATTTAAAGTAAAAATTTTAAATTTGATATATATATATATATATATATATATATATATATATATATATATATATATATATATATATATATATATATATATCTTCCTTTAGTAATTCTAGTTAGGTTTTTTTCTTTGTTTAGATCAGTGTTTCTCAACCCTGGTCCTCACCGCCCCCCTGCTCTGCATGTTTTAGATGTGCCTCTATTCCAGAACAGCTGATTCAAATTATTGCATGACCATCAAGTACTGCAGAAGCCTGTTAATCACCCAGAGATACAATTCAAGTGTGTGGCAAAAGGGAAACACCTAAAACATGCAGGACAGGGGTGCGGTGAGGAACAGGGTTGAGAAACACTGGTTTAGATCTTCACGTTGCCAGTCGTTGCCTTTGTTATCCCTTGTCTCCTGTTTCATTGTGTTTTGGATTTCCTTGATTTCCCTGGATTGTGGATTTAGTTAGTTTGCTTAGTTAATTAAAATTAACATCTTCATAAAGTACGTCCACTGCCTGCTGCGTTTGTGTCCACCGCCACACCACATCATGACACAAACCAGATTAAAGAGCCCATCTTTAAACAATGTGTAAAAAAACATTAAAAGTGACATCAATTTTATGAAATAGATCACATTTTAGTAAATATTTGTTGTATTTAACATATTTCAGGTAAGTAAACATGTAATGAAATAGATCCAGTCCTAGAATTTTATGTAAATGAACATTACAGGTTACAAATGTTCTTATCTGAGGTAATACATTTTATGAACTTTTTTAAAAACTATTTTTTAAATATAAATTTGGTTAAAAAATAAAAAAGGGGTCAAAATAGAATAAAAATATGCCTCATCTACTGTATATAGTTTAGTAGAATAATTTCACAGATTTTGAGTTAATAGATCACATGACCTAGAAGCTATAAGAAAAATACTAAAGAAATAGCTAAAAAAACATATAAAAAAATGTTAACATTTTATAAAGATGAGTGTCTCATTCATACAGTCTAGTAGAATAATTTCACACAGATTTTGAGTTAATGGGGCACACGATTTGAGCCACATTAAGACAGTCACAAAGTCGGCCTTCTATCACCTGAAGAACATCTCCAGGATTAGAGGATTTATGTCTCAGCACGATCTAGAGAAACTCATCCATGCGTTTATCTTTAGCCGCATTGATTATTGCAACAGCGTCTTCACAGGTCTGACTAACAAATCAATCAAACAGCTGCAGCTGATCCAGAACGCTGCTGCTCGCGTTCTCACTAAAACCAACAAGATAGAGCACATAACACCAGTTTTAAAGTCCCTACACTGGCTCCTTGTAGCTCAGAAAATAGACTTTAAAATACTGATGTTGGTTTATAAATCACTGAATGGTTTAGCACCACAATACATTAAAGATCAGTTATTGTTTTACCAACCGTCTAGACCCCTCAGATCTTCTGGTTCTGGTCTGCTTTGCATCCCCAGAACCAGAACCAAACGAGGAGAAGCAGCATTCAGTTTCTATACACCACAGATTTGGAACAAACTTACAGAAAACTGTAAAACAGCTGAAACACTGGGTGCCTTTAAATCTCAACTTAAAACCCACCTGTTTAGAGTTGCTTGTGGCTAAATTAGGGTAAGAGTGAGGGTTTTGATGTCTTCAGTGTTTTTATGTCTTTAATGTTTTTAATTTTTTTTTATTTCTTTTTTCACTGTCTACGTTTTTAATGCCTTTTTAATCTTTTTTTATGTAAAGAAGTTTTAAAGGTTTGAGTCCTTGTCAAATGACGGCTTCACTAAAGAAGTTTTAAATGTTAAAAGTTTTTATTTTTACTTTTTAATTTCTTTTATTTCTCTTTCTCACTGTTTATTCAATGTCACATGCTGTTTATTTTAATCATGTAAAGCACTTTGAAATGCCTTGCTGCTGAAATGTGCTATACAAATAAAATTTGATTGATTGATTTGGAAGCTATTGAAGAAGACATTTAATATTTAAAATATTGAATATGACTTAAACATTTTATAGAGGATAGTGTGCCTCGTTTAATAGCATGAATTACCACTTTTTTGTATTTGTTGGTCACAAGACGAAGCATTTATTTACAGGAGTGTTTGGAAATTGACGGTCCCTACGTGAACCTCCGAGCGCTTCAGGAGGCATCGGTAGCGAACAGCTGGCCGAAATAAGCGTTCATAAATCGGATCAACCTTGATCTGAACGTCCCTTACTCCGCGGAGGGCGAATATCCAGTATCCAATTTACAAAACAACTTCGCTGCGGTCGGCAATACAATGAAAACACCGGTGTTCTGACTAGTTTACTCTGGTCTCTGGGTTGCAAACATTGCGCCGAGCGACGTAAACATCGTACGCTGTGACGTCAGCTCCAAAGCTCTATTGGTGACATCAACTAAGCCCCGCCCACTTCCAACAGGAAGTCACCTGTTTTTTCTGATGGATGTCTTACTTTTACTCTTTGATTTATATAGCTTTAAACCTGTGCCAAGTGACATAAATAACATGATGATAAAGTCTGTCTGCGCTGCCTGATGGCTGAAAGTTTGGTGCCTGTGTGAGTTTTGTGTAGGAGATATAATAGTTTAATGTTTCATGGCAAGTAAGCAAACTTTGACTCCTGGTAACGCCCCTGTAGCATGTGCAGAAACTCACCATTTTTATCACTTTTAATCAGCTATGTCTTATGAGCAACCTGACCAAGTTTGAAGCCGATCGATCGAATTCCCTAGGAGGAGTCTGATCAAATGCAAAGGTTGTAAGCGGCCAAAATGGGGTCAAAATCGGAACTTCAGTCCAAAATGGCCAACTTCCTGTTTGACTTGCACTATGACATTAATTGAATTTTCTATGCGTCTTTGGGAGCTATACGAGTGTACAAAATTTCATGTCTCTATGATGAAGCAAGGTCAATGCGGAGGGTTTCCAGGTGGCGCTGGTGAGCCGTTTCTTGAGCGGTTTTTGCAACAACCTTAAAATATGTAAATTGTCCACCAATTTTGGTGAGTTTTTGAATATGATGAAGCTCCCAAAAAGCAAATTCATTTGCATCGAGAAAGAAAACAATAAACACTATGATTGCAATAGGCCTTCGCAGCGTTGAGCTGCTCGGGCCTAATATCTAAGAAATTTTGCCATTACAATAGGCCTTCACAGCACTTATGCTCAGGCCTAACAAGGCTGATCAAGCGATAAGAATTAAGGAAAGTAGAGCTAGGACTAAATAAAGAAAAAATTTAACTAGAATCGCTAAAGGAAGATGGACATAGATTCAGACAAAAAGACTAACTAAACCAAACGTGACAAAATAAGAAAACTAGAAACACTATGGGGAAGCTAGAAAGACTTAACTGGAACCACTAAAGAAATATATACATAGACTCAGACATGTAAGAATAACTGAATCTAGGATGATGAAATAACTAAGAAATGTTATAGAAACAATACAGGGAGGATGAAATAAGGAATAACTAGAAGGATCAAAGAAAAATAATCTAACTATAGTCACTAAAGAAAGCTAGACAGCTAGTCGGTTGGACCCCATTTGTAGACACAAGGGTTAAAGAAAACAAAAAGAGTAAATTAATCATGAACACATACCACATAATTATCTGCACTAGTTTCATGGTGGCTTCATTCAGGGCATCGAAGAATTCCAGGAGTATTCGGCCTTTGTCTCCCATCTTTCCAATAACAAGTCCAAAAGCCACACAGAATACGATGAGGCCCAGTACGTTTATTCCATCTGAATACGCTCCAACGATTTTATACTCCCTAGTGATGTTCTGGAAAGACAAGCCCCCCATAACACTGAGATCAAAACCCTCCAGGGTTTTCCTATCAGATGCTGTCAATAAACTCAAAGGGCTCACCTACCTCTACGACTGTCATGACTGTAATAGCTAGAGGTGGAATCGTGGTGGTGTTGGACAATACTTTCACTGGCTCCAGCTCTTTCCGCTTTGTTTTGTACTACAGTGAAATCATGGGATATAAAACATGTTAGTATCAGATTCTTACAGGTTCATCTTCAGCCTTCCCGCTATAGCATGATGATGGAAAAGATTTAAAGTGTTTTGTAACATTTGTGGAAATGTGTGAAATGAATGTAAAAAGTGGCTGACCTGCTGAAAACAAGCCTGCACCAGGTTTTCTGGAAACATGTTTCTGTCGATAGAAAATGTACCAGAAACAGAGATAAATTGCTTCAGCAACATGTCAGTTACTGCAACATTTCTGAGACCCCCAAAGTATTTGTGGGATCTTCATGAAGAGCCTGTGGTTCTCTTATAAAATTTTTGGTGTTGTGCTTATTGTTAGCAGAACTAATATTTATGATTAGAAATTTAGAGTTAGCGCAACTACTTTTTTAGCTTGCAGAGCCACCTATATTCATTCGTATGCATGAGTTCATGTAAAAAAAAATAAAGGCAAGCATGTTGAAAGAATAACGCCGCGTTAACAAGGAGAAACCTTAAGCAGAACCATGACCTAGACTGAGCGACCATCTGCCATGACTAACTGGGAATTTAGGAAGTGCCATAAAACATTTATAGTTATACATATTAAGAAACTCACCTAAGGAGGTCCAGCAGTGTATCAACAGTAGTAACATTGGGGGTGGTCCCTGCTCTGTCAATGTTCTCAGCTTCTTGAGACACACCCGGTTTGATTGTCATCACCAAAATAATTCCTTCAAAGAGTGAGATCATTAGTTAACAAGAGAAGTAGAGTAGTGTGCACAACTCCAATGCAAATAAAAAGGGGAAAGAGTAAATGGGTGCCTGGTACTGAAGAACTACAAAAATATGAATACATGTTAATAAGAGAAAAAAATATTTTGGCCTTTATTAAAAACTTTGTATATTTTTGGGATGCCGGTTATTCTTATTTTTTGAGAGCATTATTTGCCAAGGCTACAGACCGACCACAAATGCAACAGTACAAACTCGACAGTAGGCATGAGCCGAGTATTGATATCAAGGTATACTGATGCGTTGAAAAGTTACATTTATATGCATAAAAAACACCTACATTTTCAACACTTTAAAGTCCTTCTAATGAGATCCAAGATAAAGTTCTGGGTTGATCAGACTTTTCTCTGGGTGTATGAGGTACAGAACAGATAGAGACAGTGCTGCACTTCCCACACTATTTATCATAATTACAGAAAATACCTATTTGGTTGTGTAAAAAATATTTTTGGTGGCAAGAAAACAGCTAAGAAACTCAGGGATCACCACTCAACACTCCTATTAGGATAATACTGTGAAACTACAACCTACAAGCTGAAAATTGGCTGGGAAAATACTCTAAACAAATATAAAATATTTTTGTTTGTTATGTTATGTTAATGCTCTAACAGTTTGGATTATTTGTATATGGTTAACTAATCAGACTCTTAAACTGGTCCATGCCTAGTAGGGATTTAAAATCCCTGTTAGAGAAGGAAGATAGTAACTCACCGAGAATAACTGCAATGATGGTTGTTGAGAAGTAATAGATAACAGCCCGAAGACCTATCTTTCCTGACACCTCAGAGTCAAGGGCTGCAACACCTGTTAACAACAAGCCCACAATCAAACATAAAGACATACACTCACTGGCCACTTTATTGGGTGCATCTGTCCAACTGCTCATTAACGCAAATTGAATCAGCCAATCACATGGCAGCAGCTCAATGTATTTAGGCATGTAGACATTGCCAAGACGATCTGCTGCAGTAGTGCCGAGCTGGTCTGAGTATTTCAAAAACTGCTAATCTACTGGAATTTTTACAGAGAATGGTACAAAAAAGAGAAAATATCTAGTGAGCAGCAGTTCCATGGGTGAAATAAATGCCTTGTTGAAGTCAGAGGTCAGAGGAGAATGGCCAGACTGGTTTGAGCTGCATATCTTGGTTGTCACTTGTTACAACCGAGGTATACAGAAGAACATCTCTGAATGCACAACATGTCGAACCTTGAAGTGGATAGTCTACAGCAGCAGAAGACCGCACCGGGTGCCACTTCTGTCAACTAAGAACAGGAAACGGAGGCTATTATTCGCACAGGCTCACCAAAAGTGGACAATAGAAATTTGGCAAAAGTTACCTGGTCTGATGGGTCTCAATTTCTGCTGCAACATTCGAATGGTAGGGCCAGAATTTGGTTTCAACAACATGAAAGCATGGGTCCATCCTGCCTTGTATCAACAGTTCAGGAGGGTGGTGATGTGCCAGGAAAATATCCTGGCACACTTTGAGCCCATTAGTATCAATTGAGCGCTAATTGTTGTGTCAACGCCAAAGCCTACCTGAGTATTCTTACTGATCATGTCCATCCCTTTATGACCACCAGTGATGGCCACTTGTGAAAATGACATTGAGCTTTTCCAATACTTAATTGTAAGTTATTTTATAACAACAATGTATCTCCACTTATAGGGTTGAACTGAAGGGGAGATTGTTTAATTGTTATAAGAGTACAAAATAATTTTTGCGTGTTTTTGTGTGGTCCAATATTGTCTGGAAAACTCTAAATAGGATTTTAGACCTCCCACCCCAACTTCACGTTCAAAAACAGCCCAAAAGTGCAACTTCAGACTCATTAAATTTGAGAGCAACTTTAGAAAAAAACAAGCCCAAAATCGTTTATAATAATCGGACTTGGCGACCGAAACTCAAAATAGTTCCTGTTTATCCAGCGACAAAATGCGCACCTCCCTCCTCCCTCCATTATTGACATTTCTGTCGCTGCTGATAACTGTTGCATAGAAACGGCGATCGCTTCCCAAGACGCACAGAGGAAATACAATTAAATTACAAAAGAAAATAGTAATGCACAGTAAGATAAAGTGGTTTCGATAAATAACTGTAATCTGACTACTGGATTTGAAATAGTAACTCATTAGATTACTCGTTACTGAAAACAGTGGCATCACTGATGAACCATCTTCTGATGGCTACTTCCAGCAGGATAATGCGCCAGGTCATAAAGCATGAATCATCTGACTGGTTTCTTGAACATGACAATGAGTTCCCGGTACTCGAAAGGCCAAGGTCCTCATGCATAAAGCGTGCGTGCGCACAAAAAATGTGCGGCGCCATATTTTACAAACAAGTCGGCATGTATAAAAATGTACTTTGCGTCAAAGTTTGCGTAAATATGTGCACTTTTTCGCAGGCGTGAAAATGTGCGCCAGCCACATAAATTTTTTCTTTGGACAATATCAAACTACACTACAACTACTACGTCAAAACTCACCTAAATATACTGAAATCTTGCTTACTATTTAGGCCAAGAAGCATCAAACCTGGTGTTTTTCATGATTTTAGTATTTTATTGTTTTAATGTAAACAATGAAACTGAACTTCATTTATCCTCAGATAATAAGCTAACATGCACACAAAATAAAGAAAATTAAAAAAAAGGTATGTGACAACCTCGCTCGAATGTAAATAGTACTTTTCCTCAGTTTTTGTCTCATAAAGATGTAACATGTCCATGTGCTGAAGCGCATGAAATGCATCTGCGGGATAATTTCATTCTCACTAAAAGAAGAAAACAGGTTTGGAACAGCAGATTAACTCAAACGTCCTGATTAAAAATGATCAACAGGTTTGATCATTTTTAAGGTGATCAAGGTGTGTGCAATCACACGTATATAAATAGTTGCGCAAAGGTGTGCCTTTGTGGAGAGTTTTGGCACTGATGGAGAACATCGCCAATGAAAGGATTCAGAGGGAGCGATTGACCAGAAATCACATTGATCTGCTGGGAAATGTGGTTTATGAGCATTTAGATTAACCCAGACTGATCATCCTGGATCTCTGAGCAAAACTTAAATAAGGAGTCGTGCGGTACCGGTATCGGTCCAGCTGCAGTCATCCTTCAGTCGAGCCATGCCCGTTTTGTGAATGCGCCTTATGGACATAAAGCATATTAATTCTGTAAACGTACAACTGATGCACAGGATTCTACTATTTAGAATACCCACCCACATTCCCCACACTCTTAGAAATGGCTGTAAATTTACGGTGGAATTCCAGCAGTAAGATGCTGTTATTCCAAAATACGGTAGGATATTGTCAATTTGATGTCTTCTTCTCTTGTCACAACCAAGACTGACGACTGGCAGTAAACTACCGCTAAATTATTGTACAATACAGTTTTTTCCTAGGCAAGACATTTTACTTGCATTTGCATCTTAGAGAACCAGCATTTAAAGACTATATTAAACTGAAAGAAAAAAATACTTTCCATAATAAATCTTTTAGGGAATGAATAAAAATCTACAGAACATAATCAAAAGTGTTTAGATTACCATTGTTGGTGTTGTATGTTAAAAATACAATGTTAATTAAACACTTGTTTAGTCAAATTTAAAGATAGGTTTGTCAGTTTCCCTAAAAAGTTTTTGTTTGATAAAGAGTTGCTCCCACAATCGCAGCGTATCTGTGACGTCACGTGTTTGCCCGGGAGACAGCAATATGGCGTATTGCCTGGAACTTATAACAAGGTAAGTTCCCCAAATCTATTAAAACATACTCTTTTTGTTCTCTCTTTAATGTATTTATGTAATGTAATGGTAATGTATTGTCTCAATGTTTGTAACTCCCTGGCAGACATTATACCACAATGTATGCTGCGTTTATACTGTTATGTATTCTGTATCTCAATAAGAATCTATTAAAAAAGGTAAGTTTCATGTTAAGATCGTCATGTTTTTGATTTTG
Organism: Poecilia reticulata; assembly: GCF_904066995.2. NCBI lineage: Eukaryota > Metazoa > Chordata > Actinopteri > Cyprinodontiformes > Poeciliidae > Poecilia > Poecilia reticulata. The sequence continues at coordinate 1,547,736 of NC_088847.1, forward strand.
ATTTTTTTTATGAATGCATTAACTTTCTGTTTGCGCAAGAGTATCAACTTATGCTAAATATGCAACTTATGCTAAATATGCTAATAAAAAAGTTTATTTTTTTGGATGTCGCGGTACGACTGTTCAGTACAGAGGTGCTAAAGTCCAGTCCTTGAGAGCTGCTGTCCTGTCCTGCAACTTTCAGATGCTTCCCTGCGCCAGTTAACACATCTGAATCAAATGAAAGGCTGGTTAGCAGGTCTGTTCAGAGCTGATCCTGGTCTGTTGGAGTAAAAATACATCGAAAAGTTGCAGGACGGTAGCTCTCGAGGACTGGACGTGAGGACCCTTTGGTTTATTATTTTTGTTAGCAGCTAAAGCTAGCTAAGCAGGTGTAGCACTGGGTGTCGGGTGGTTAAACGAACATTAAAACTGTCAGAAGGGCCGTTTGAGTTAACATTATTTAGCTGCAGAGTCGTTTTCTTGAAGTTTTCGGCTATAGATGGCATAATAGGGGGAGTGGCTGTGCTGGACCGGTGGTTTGATCTATGCCAGGGGTGGGCAATCCTGGTCCTCAAGGGCCGGTGTCCTGAAACTCTTAGATTTCGCCCTGGTCCAACACGCTTGAATCCAACAGCTGAATCACCTCCTAAGTGCAGTCAGGTTCTCCAGAGTCCTGCTAACGACCTTATTATTTGACTCAGGTGTGTTGAAGCTGAGATGCACCTAAAAGTTGCAGGAGACCCGCCTTCGAGGCCTGGAGTTGCCCACCCCTGATCTGTGCGATTAAAGCTAAGCCAAAATGTTTTTGTCTTTATAAATAATAATGATAATAAATAATATATTGGCTGACTCTTTTTTTCTTCATTAGTATGTCATGTTGGTGACTGAAGCCTGTTATGATGACTTCAACACATTTCTTCTGACAGGTTGGCAGAAGAAATGCTGTCCAGAATGTTTCTATAAGCTGACTAATTTGTATTATGCCTCATTAGGCATAATACAAATTAGTATTATTAGTCAGTGAGTTATGTTCATAGTAATTATTTCTGACATTTTTATGCTTTATGTTGTAGGTGGTGAAAAATGCTCTATAAGGTAAACCGGGTGGACAAAGTATTTTGGTGGGTCAGGTTATTTTTCCTCACTTCTCTTCAAAATGTTTATTTATTGTCCTAATGTGTCTGCTATTTATCCTGTTGTTCCTCCGGGCTGGGAAAACCAGGCATTCTTCTGTTGGTTCATGTGCTTCGTCCTACATCCAAAGGCCACAAGAAGAATCCAAAACAGCTCATGTCAAACTGTGGACCGTGTTTTCAGATATGTGCAGGTATGTGGTTATTCTAATGATCCTACTTCTTTGTAGAAGCACTTTCTCATTGGCTTTGTTTGCTATCTGAATGTAGCTGTGCTGCTAAATATATTTAATAATTTTTATTATTCGTCTTCTTATCATTATATCAAAGATGCAAGCCAGTGTTGAAGCCTTCCTCATTGCCGTGCAACCAGGACAGTCCTTTCTCCTGCATGTTGGTGAAAACAAGAGCAGCACCAAAGACACTTCAAGATCATCCAAGTTAGCTTTTAATGAACTTTCAAAGCACTCTTCACCTTCAGTGCAAACTTCTGTAAATTAATCCAGCCTACAGTTTTCAACATTGATGTGACTTGCATAACAATTGAGGAGTTTAAGATCCTTGCTTTTACTTTACCTGGCAGAGTGGACACTCTTTATTATGATGATCATTTAAATGCATACTGTATCAATGAGAGGATTTGTTTTATGTTCTTCCAATTAAGGACTTGGTTTATTACAGTCCCCGTGGCAAGCAGTTTTCTGCATGGTCAGCATTGAAGGCCATATTGTCTTTGAGGGGGTCCAGCTGACATTCCAGACAGGACAGCGTTGTCCATCTTCTACATCTTCAACCTCCAATGAGGCAGCCAAGACTTTGGAGTTCATTCAACTGTAAAACCATTCCTATGATTTTTTTTTTTACAATGAGCAAAATACAATGAGATTATTTAAAAGTTTTAAAGCAAGTTATGATTGACATTTGACAAAGGTGGTGATGTTTTCTCTTTACGTAATTAAAGAGAAAACATCACCACCTTTTATTTATATATAAATAAACAGTTTATTTATATATTGTACCAGCTGTATTCAGAATGTCACACTATTTATATTCTCAGGAATTTTCCCATTTTTGATTTTGGTTTTTTTAGTCGCTTCATTGAGATTAACCCAGAAAGGAGCACAAAAGCCGGTCATGGGAAGATGGTATCCAAAAAGACTGGAAAGACAATTCAAAAGAAAAAGTGACAGTCAATGTTCAGGTTTCCACCCTCATCAAAAACTTGATGGACTTTGAGTGGCATCTCATTCAGGTTAGTTGTGTCCTTTTTTTTCCTTTGAAATATTTCTGTTTCCATATTATTCAGGATCTAAATTGTATTGTCTTTACTTTTTCCATGTTGGACGGTGCCTTCATCTGCATCTAATAAAGTAAGTGCCGCTTGGACTCTTGAAAACCATTAATAGTTCACATTTTAAAACCCTGTTAATACTAGAATTCCACATTATTTCAGCCATGTTGAATTTTAGATTTTGGAAGACCTTTTTCATTGATTGCGCTTCACATAAATTAGGGTTAGGGATGTGATACATCCTCTTCAGGATTAAATACGGTACAGCTACTGTGCATTTACAGTAAACTACATCTTCTTCTGTGTTATGTGAAGTTCTGATTATGCAGATTATGCATTTTAGAACCGCACCAATTGTAGCACTTCCAAGAAGCTTACACTGGGTTAGGTATTAATGTTTTATGGTAAAACTAAGACTGTACTTTAAAAAGTAGCATTACAGTTTTCTTAGCAATAGCTTACTCATAAAGTGAATGTAGTAGTAAAACTAAATTCACAGTAAAAATACTGGAACGCCAGTATTTGAAGGTATATTTACTTTCACCACTGTATTTTACGGTGGCCAACAGGTACAAACACTCAGCAAAGACGAGAAAAACACATGCAACAAAAAAGAGATGCAAACAAAAAATGCTGAAAACAGAAGTGATCCAGAACACTTGGGGGAGTCGAACAAAGAACAGCTGTGTCCGAAGTCAGGTTTTGCATCTTTGGGTCCTCGACGACCGGAAGAGAAGCTGTAGCTTACTTTTTTTTTTTTTTTTAGCCTCTACCGTGGCGTTATGTTGCTTAGTAACCGTGACAACGCGTATCACACAGCGACAAAGGGGAAAAAAACGGGCTCGGAGTATGGTTTTTTTCTTTCCTGATTTCTCCATTACTCTTCATTTTTGTAACACGTATAACACATTTACACAAGGAATGTAAGCAAAGAATCCTTTTTCAAATACTCTCCAAATCTCAGGTAAGACAATATAGTTTAATAAAACTATTATGTTTTTAGGCTTAACTTTAATCAGTCAAACCGATTTGCTCAGCAATAAATGAAATATTTTAGTGAACCTAAATATACCAACTAGATGTTACCTGACTTAATATCTGTGTTTAACTGTCATTTGGGAAAGCCTAAATGAGTCAGGTGTTCTCCCTTGGTATGCTAAACCTGGACCAGCTGGCAGCAGGCGAGGGGAGCTGCGTGTTAATACAGTGGGAGCAGACGTCACCGAAAATGTCGGACAGATATTGCAATTAGGTGATGCACTGATGAACCGAGCAGAAATGTGAGATTTATATATCTACATTCTCGCCTACAAACATCGTTTAAATCATGCTGTGTCACGGCTGCTAAGCAACATAACGCCGAGGTGGAGGCTAGGCAGCTAGCTGAAGGCTACAGCTTCTGTGCAATGCTCTCTGCCTTCGCAGGACCCCTCTTCCGTAGACAGGGTCGTTTTTCAAGCCCATGAAAGAATGAGAGGACGGCAGGGGGCGCTGGCGGACATTTTTACAAAAGTGGGGCGGTGGGATTCCTTTGTGGGGCGTTTGGTCGAAGGTAAACTTTACACCTTAAATGCACAACAATGCCACTTTAGACTTTGAGCAATTTGGTAAAACTGTATTGTGTAACATTAAATCATGCTTGACTGCAACTGTATCGATGGCAGCTCTTCTTCTATTCAGTGTTAGTAGCTTCTTGGCGCAGCTCCGTTCTCCTGCTACTGGTAGCTAAAATCACGATACCCTCACTGTGTATCCCTCTGAAAAATGAACCCATTTAAATAAAGAAATCCCTCCATGGGTTATGGATAGAGAGCGTTCATTTTATAGCGTTAACACCAGTGCTGTAAGTGGTCTTGTATGAAATGGGTGTGATAGAACAGCACTTTTAAATTTTAATAATCAGAATACAGAAATTGTTTCCGTTGTTTTAAAATGTTTTTGTCAGTCTGCCTTTTCCCCATCAATATGCCCTGCACCTTAGGGGCTTAAAAAAAAAGACGCGCACATTGCGCGAAACTCTGAAACAGGAGAAGCGGCACATAAAACAGAGCGACGAACTAGATGTGAATTATGGCATAAAAACAGAGAATCAGACGCTGAACAGTGAAAAATCAACACATGATGTGAAACACATGACGGATTAGGCGGCGCAGCAGGTGATGAGTGAAGATTATTCATCTTATATTATTTGTCTTATAATGGATAAATGATAAAATAAATGTAGCAACAGGAAAGAAACTAAAGTGGACATAGCAATAAACCAAGAAAGGATAATACTAATTAAATGAAACTAAATGGAAATGAATGAAGAACAAAATGCAAGAATAAACTAAGAAACTAAAGTAAATACAGAGGAATAAACTGGTATGGCAAGACCTTTCGTGCAATAATTAATACAGAGGACTGTATGGCAAGAATAAACAGACACTATTTCCACATAAAAGGTACAATAATATTGTTGAAGTGTCATGGGTTTGTTGAGACCATATCTAGTAGTGAGAATAAATATATCTTACAGACATAGATTTGATATATTTAGTTCAATATTATTTTTCATGTCAGTGTTAATGTCATGAGGCTGACGACTCCATGACACTTATTAGGATTTGATTAAGAACCAGATTTGTTCTTTGTAATTTCTGTCCAGTAAAACTATTAATCTATAAATCAATAGGTCTACATAAAGATATAATCCATGTTTCTATCTCATATTTGCATGGCATTAAAAGGATCTGGAACTTTTGTTTTTCCACTGAAAGCTCTGGTTTGAACAATAAATGCCATGTGGGTGAAGTTTTATGAATGATACTCTGATGTCCCATTCTCCTGAAGGCAGCACAGAGCTGCGCCACCAGAAACACTGAAGAGAAGAAGAGCTATGAGTAATTTAGTTACAGTTCTATCCATGTTTTAATGTTGCAGAGCTCAGTTGTTTGGAAATAGATCAAAGTTTAAACTGGCATGTTGTACATCTTTTATCTGGTCATTTTGTGTAATATTTAACAACTAGAATATGGCACAAAATAAAAATATTGTTTCCACTCTGATTGGCTGCTGTTACGCCTACCAATTTTAAGTTGAATGTTCATTGCATTTTTGTGAAAATAATTTCTATTCCCATGGCTTTTTTGTTCTCTGGGAAATAATTTTTGACGATAAATACAGAAACAAGCATAAAAATCAAAACATCTACAATAGTGATAGTAATATTAATGATAAAATAATAGTCAGTGCAAAGTAGCCTGCAAATTCTTTGGTGGGGGTGGTGAGGGGCCTGGATAAAGGCTAGGGGGGCGCTGGGCCAAAAAAGGTTGAGAAACACTGGTTTAAACAATAAAATATTAAAAACATGAAAACATCAGGTTTGATGCTTTGTGGTCTAACACTGAATGTTGTCAATTTTCAGTGTATTTAGTTGAGTTTTGATGCTTTATAGTTTGACATTATTCACAGAGAAAGTTTATGTGGCTGCCGCACTTTTTCATGCAAGGGAAAAAGTGTGTGTATATTTACACAAACTTTGACGCAAAGTACATTTTTATACGCGCCGACTTGTACGTAAAAAATGGCGCTGCACATTTTTTGTGTGCACGCAGGCGTTATGCATGAGGCACCTGGTCTTTTGTTCAACATTCAATCTCTCAGTACTTAAGCACCTCTTCTCCTCTTACTTCTCTCTGGTTTCCCCTGTCTTTTCCAATTTTGCCTGCACCCATCAAAATACAGATGGATTTTATTTAGGTAGGCTGCTGGTTTTTCTCGGATTACGGTTTTGTTTTCTCAGCGCTTTCATGGACTTTTGTAAGTCTTTGTTCATTGTGTTCATTAAATCAACTAAATTCTACTCTACCCCTACACCTGCTGCATTTGACTCCTGCAGCTGGAGAGTTGATTCTTTTAGGCAAACGGGACCTCACTGTTGCAGTAATCAATGTGACTAAAGATAAATGTATGGATGAGTTTCTCTAGATCTTGCTGGGACATTAGTCCTTTAATCCTGGAAATGGTAGAAGGCTGACTTTGCAATTGTGTTATGTAGCACAGTCAGGTTCCATGCCTGATTACTGGCTCAAGGTATTAACTTCAATACCTTAAGCCGTGTGCTGATTCTAGCTCTTTTTTCTGTAGGTGTAAAGATGACTACCTCAATTGATATTTACAACTGATATTTACAGGCAAGCATAAAATGTAAATTATTTTTAATTTTCTAAATTAAAATTTTTATAATTTTTTACATTTTAAAATAATTTATAATTTATAAATTGTACGTAAAAATGTACATACAATTTATAAGAAATTCTACGTAAATTTATTATTTACGTACAATTGTAAATACATTGTAAATTTATTTACAATTATAAATAAATGTAGACTTTATTTATAATAAATTCTACATTTATAATTTGTTATAAATTATTATAATAAACAGTCAATTAATTTGCAAGCAGAATAACATGTTTACCCCATGCTAAATCAGACCAAACTGTGATAACTATGGTGCTCAAGCAAAAAGACGCCAAGTCTGTCTCCTATTCATAAATAGAAATGTTTCGTGTCCAGTATGGATTATGTTGACAGTAAATGATAAAGTAGTTTTTAGTTTCTTCTAAAAGCAAACTAGTTGACTTTTTAAAGTCTGTTCATCTTTATTACAGAAAAAAAATCAGTAAGACTAAGACACTCGCTATTCATAATGCAGTCACACTGTCAGTTTACCTGTGATCATACTTGAAATGATGAGTGGAAGGATGACCAGTTTCAGCATTCGCATCAGGATCTCTCCTGGGAAGCCGAAATACTGCTTGTGGAGATGGGAGAGGGACACATACTCCCTCACCACAATGCCCAAACTGATACCTGAAACATCAGAATAACTTCTCAGTTTGTCTGACAGCTCATGTTCACCTGAAACAAACTGCAATTTTTTAAGAAAAAAAAAACACATTTATTCACCTAAGCCAAGTGTGTCAAACTCCAATCCTGTTTCACTTTCTGTTTCCACTTACTGAGCTTGTACTGTATTTAAAAGCTAGATGCTTTTTAATAAAGCTCTGCATTTAAAAGCTAGATGCATTTAAAAGCTGAAGAACACTATTCTCTGAGGACTGAAGTTTCAGACCCCTGACTTTAACCAGGCCCAACCATATGGCCACATTTTAAGGTGGCCATATGGTTTTCACACCTGACAGACTAGTAGACTCAGTTCAATTGGGAACCAAAATTCCAACAGTTTTTACATTTCAGCTGTTGCGGTTCACTTTCATACTGCACTGTCAAATGAGCCAAACGTTTTGAAAAACCTGTTTCCCTCCTTGTCTGTATTGGCGCTGCACTAAGAATCACTGAATTGACATGAAAATCTCTGAAGACACTGAACAAAACTTCCTTCTTTTTAAGATGTCAAATTTCAGTGGTTGAAGGATTTCTCTTTAGCTGAAAACCACAAGCCATTTCTCCTGATAGCAATAGATTAGAATGCACTGTGCTGTTATCTAGTTTCTATTTCTGGAGTGGTCTCTGGTCTGTTTGGCATTCACATATTCACACCAGAGTTCACTTCAAACGAACGAGACCAAGGTTTGTAGGCGGAGTTTGATTTTTAAGTCCAAATCAGAGTTCAGTTTCGAAATCACACTTCCCCAAAAGAACCAGACTTTCTAGGCAAACAAACTGGAGTTTGATTAAAGCAGACCAAATGGGGTTGGTGTGTGAATATACCTAAAGATACCCAGTTCATTCTCGGATTATACAGCAATTAACACTATCTGGATGTGACCTTTTGGGTATCTGGGAATAAAAAAATACAAAATACAATCTTTGTTCTTGACACAATTGGTAGCATTAAGTTCACAAATTGAAGGAATTATTAACATTTGTACATCAAAACATATGTCCGTACTTGTTATGGCCTTCAGGGACTGTACTCAAATGATGCTTTTCTAGATGCAGTGGTGATGTAAAGTGCTTTTAAGAGCCAAAGTCACCTTTCAGTATACATTATTACAATGATAGACTAGAATGCTAGTCCATTCTAGCATTCTAGAATGGACTAGAATGCTAGTCCAGCATTTTAGACTAAATTAGAATGGATTGGCAACTTGGGCTTCAGTATCTCAGTCAGTGAGACACTGAAATCAAGCTCACAACCTTCTGACTAGCAGACAACTGCTCATTGTGGCCACAACGACCATGAGCGATTTTTACTGAACTCGTAGCAATAATAAGGGTAAAACTAAGCTGCAATCAACAACCGTAAAGGACATAAAGAAAACGTATGAAATTGGATAAATGAATTTTAAACAGAAAATTGGAAATAGCAAAGATATTTTATTGAATTATTATATATTTATTTGTCTATCTAATTGTGGCCATTCAGCTTCTCGTTGTGATTCTGTACCAGTTCTGTTGCTTAGCTACATGTTTGATTAATTTCTCTCTGTATGCAGGGTCCTTTCAAGTCTGTCGGTGGTATTTTTTTCATGCTGAGCTACTGTATCCATCTGTGTCTGTCCAACACTTAACTGGATTTTCAGTGAATGGTCAATCGTGTTGCACAAAAGACAGTTCTTAGAAATGCTTAACATCATATTTTGCTCAAATTTTCCTGTGATGTAACTGTATTGCTGATCAAACTTTATTTATAGAGCATGTTTCCAACAACTCAGTGTAACACAAAGTGCTTTAAAGAGGTTAAGAACAACTTTATAAAGAAAAAACAGGACCAGAAAGTTTAACTTTAGATGGCAAATCTATCTTTCAGAATATTACAAAGCTATACATTTCTTCCAAGTTGGTGTTTTTCGTTGCAGCACCTTACTGCTGTTCTGATTTTGACTACTTTGCATTATTCATGCTGGATCCTTGTGAATTTAACAATCCTGATTACTGTGTAATTATGTCCACTATAATGATTTACTCTAACACCTTTACAACATAACAGTTTCCCCCACCCCAGCCCAGTCAGGATGACTTCAAACATCAACTATGAGTGGGGTGGATTTTGAAACTTTGACCTGGAAAACATGTGTTCACCAGGTCAAAGGACATTTCTGATTATGGCTCAGACGCATTTAAAATGCAGCCGAGGATCAAAATGCTGCTAAATCAGTCTGTGCACGGTGTGCTTTCAATGGTTTAGTAAATGAAATGGCCTGGGAGAAATGTGTTGGGTTATACAGAATCAAAGTTAAATAGTAGCAGTGGATCACAAAGCTTATCTCTGCTGCATAAGGCCTGCAGAAGATTGTAATCATCTCACCGGGAATTCTCCCATTTCACAACAGCTCATACAGCATACTGCTCTTAGAATGATCATGAAGCTAACTTCCATCAGACCTGGAGTTAAATAAAAATAATTTGTCCACAGCTAAGCCCAAAACTATTCATTCCCCAAGTAGATTCAGATTTAAAGTCTTCTTTTAGTTTCACCAACTTGCTTTATTCTGACTGAAGGTAGTGTTAATGGGTTAGAGTGGATGTAGCCAAAGTCTTGACTTGAATCTGATTGAGAATCTGTGGAGAGAGCTAAAGATTAGGGTGATGGTAAAGAGGTGCTCTTGCCTAAATGACTAAGCTCATCACCAGAGATAAATAATCAGAATAGCAGAGAAAACACGCAAAACATGCCTTTGGGGATTTTTGGGGAGGACACACGAAAATGACAGAATGTTCAGAACAGTGCTCACAGGAACCTTATGAGAGATTGTAAACATTAATACACTCTCTGGAATGTTGGAATGAAGTTATTCCAACTATCATACCGCTGTTCTTTGTACACTCCACCAGCTTATCCTCCCTACTACAGTATGATCATCTACAAAATCTCCCTGCTCTCTTTTTATTGTCCACATGGTAAAGTACCCTCTTACTTAAAAGATCAATGCCCCTCACACATTCTCTGCTCCTCTTTGTATTCCCAAGATTTGCACACTGCCTCTGCCTCATCTCCACAGGCCACAGACTATGTACTTGTATAGCACCTTATCAAGTCAAGAGGACTGATAATGATACATTGTTTTATTATCTTTTTTAGAGATGCCTGTCTCATTTCTTATCAGAAATAGGATTAAAAAAAGTCTAGGAGTGGGGATAATTTATTTTACTCTATGAATAACAGTCTAACGTTTAACAGTTTAGGAAATCTTTTTCTCATAGCCCAACACAATGTGAGATTTTTGACTAAGGATGCTTTAACAAGATGGAAAACAATTTTGTCTTAGCCACACACAAATTAGCATCTGAGTAAACTTTATCTGTGTTTTTTAAAACTGTTAACAGCATTTATTATTGTAGCTTAGATAATAATTACTCATAAATTCTCAACAGAATCCCAGTTATAAAAATCTGACCAAACCTTTAAGTGGGGGTATACCAAGAAATTGACCCTAATTTCCTTCATTTTGGGAGATCAGCGATCATCCTGACATTTACATGTGAAATTGATTTTATCCACTGATCTTGACATTACATCTGTTATGAAATGGTGCTGCTTAAACTGAATTGAAATTAATCTTATTTTCCTTCATAAAGGTCTGAAAATCAGCCACTGTCACTTTCTGCTCTGCTAGGAGAGAGGCTCACTGACAGACCCACCCACCAGCTCACATATGCATGTTGGCAGTTAACCATTGTCACATTGTTGCTAACTTTGTCGCTTTCAGACAAAAAATTTATATTGGCCAAAATTGGAATCAGTAGCTCAGGCTTGTTAAAGATCGCCCAAAAAACTCCAATCAGTGCACCCTTACTTTTAAGAAGTCATTCAAATTCACATTCTGACAACAGAAAGAAAAGAGAGGTCTAGCGTTTGACCAATAACTTTAGGACACTGATCATTTATTAACCTCCACATACATTCCATGGAAGCACTTAAATTGCCATGATAACATTTCAGACGATTAATTTTTTCTTTTTATAAAAACCCTAACCCTGTTTTCTTTCTATAAAAATTCAAGCCCTACCTATAGTCACATGCTATGAGTTAGACATGTTATTATAAAATACCTAAGCTGAAACATCAAAAAGGCAAGAAGTTATTCCAACTATCAAAGCCTGGGGAAAAGTTACTGAAAAAGCCGGTTATAAAGTTTCTGCTGCTCATACCATTTCAAGGTCACCTAGTCTGCTAATTCAGCAAACTGTCAGTTTAAAAGGAGACACTGATTAACCAAACACAGCTTCTGCCATTCTTGGATCATTTGATGCCAATCTAAATAAGTTAAAGCAAAGGTTTAAATATCAGAATTTAACAATGATATTTAAATTTGGCCATCTACATCCAGGCTAGTTTATAGTACAAGAGAGCTTTAACGCATTTCAACTTTCTTTTCGGCTTTTTTTTTTTAAATCAGAGAAAATAAGACCAGAAAGCCACGATTTCTATTATTTCAATTAGCCTGGTATTTAATCATATTATTTTCATGCTGGATGACTATTAAAATGAATAGAAAACTTGTTCCTATCAAAATATATAGTTGTAGCAGTTTAAAAGAGAGTATTTGTTTAGCAGTTCTAGACACACTTGAATTAGATGCCCTGACAGTGGAGCAAATTTTTTCTTAAGTGCTTGAGCAGTTTTTGTTATCTTTGAAAACGTTAAGAGCACTTAGCGTCCCCTAATCTAATTTTTCCAGGTAAGTTCTAAAGCATTAATTTATTCATCTGTTGTGTAAACTTTCACTTGAATAAAGTTTGACATCTGTCTGGAAGTTTTGATTTCATTGACTATAAAGAATTTTTCAAGTAGTTAGATGTTTATATCCATGCTCTTATTTTGAAGTAGGTGGAGACTCTTTGCGCAGCAATTCCATTTCCTCTCCTCACATTCTCTCCCTTTTTCCCCATAAAATTTATCTCAAACAGGAAACGTAGAGAACCATGTACAGAATTGAACAAGATGAAAGTAATTAGATTTACTTAGATGAGCAGTATAGCACATGTAAATTAAAATGTTGAAATTAAATTTGTGTTCTGTAGTTTTTCAGGGGTAGATATAATTTGAATTGAATTTAGCACTTTAGGATTAGCTTCCGTTATATAGTTGGTGTGCTTCAACCAAAGTATTCATAACCTTCTTAATATAGAGTGGGAAAAAAATCTTTATTGGCATCACAGCAAGCAAAGTCTTCTTGTAATTACTTGTTTCCATTGGTTTTATGGTGATTTATTTTGTGGTGACAAAATTCTAATTCAAAAATACTTTATTAATCCCAAAAGGAAATTATTTGAGTTTGTAACTCATTAAATCTTCAAAGAGTGTAGACCGTAAGGTTGTTGGTAGGAAAGATCTCTTGCAGCAGTCTGTATTACAGTAAATCTGAAGAAGTTTCTGACTGAAGATACTCTTGTTTTCCCAAGACAGTTTTGTGAAGAGCATGGTCAGGGTTGTCCATAATTTTCTTGCTTTTATGAAGAATCCTTCTTTGCATCATCATCTGCATAGGTTCCACAATCCATGCAGATTGTGGAACGAGAACTATGCAGGCTGGTTCTGTTTCCAGGAAAGAACCACCCTTCTTTATCAAGCTGTTGAGCCTTTTGAGGTCCCTGGTTTTGAGCTGCTGCCCCAACAGATTATGGCAGAAGAGATGACGCTCTCAACAACAGACTGTTAGAATCTGCAGCATCTTGCTGCAAACCTTGAAGGATGTTAGCTTCCTCAAGAAGTACAGTCTGCTCTGTTCCTTCACTCCAGTCCATTCTGGAGATTCATTCCAGACTGGACTGAAGCTTCACTGTTGCTGGACTGGAGACATCCAGTCCAGTCTGTTGCCCAGATGAACACAGAGGTATTTATATTCCTCCACCACTTCCACTTCTTCTCCCATGATGGAAATAGGGTTGGATTGGATCTAATCCCGTTTCTCCTGAAATCTCTTTTGTTTTGTTCACATTCAAGATGAGATGAATGTTTCCACACCATGACACAAAGAGGTCCACCACATCTCTGTACTCAGCTTCTTGTCTCTGATACACCCGAAAACTGCATGGATATCTTTAGCTCTGTTCACAGATTTCTTATCAGATTCAAGTCAGGACTCTGTATTAATATTAATTTCCATTAGAAGAAACATCACTTTAAATCTAAATCTGTTTAAACCTTTTTGGTCTGAACTGCATTTCCGCATGTACACAAAGGTCTTGGGTCAAGACTGTGTACACATACCATTCATGGTTCATAGATTTGGTGAGAACATGAATGAATCTGATTTACTCTGACTTAAGCAGACACTAAGTCTTTCAGATGAGGAAACATGAGGTACACGCCCACTAACATGAAGCTGTCCCTCAGCTGTTCATATCCCAATCACATGATGCTTTGTGTTGGACCGTCACATAAAATCTAAATAAAGTACACATGAGAAGTTCCAGAGGTATGAGTACTATATAGCATTGTATAAATCGGAGATGCTTTTTTTATGCCAGTTTGATAAATCTAAGTATTGCTGAGATTTGTAATTGCAAAACTGACCAAAAAAAAGGACAAAAAATTGCCTTCAGTTTGTGATATTTATGGAGAGCATCCTTGACTGAAGCTCTGCATCATGCAATGCGTCCTATTCAAAACAGACAAAGCTAAAATATTTAGCCAAAAACATCCACAGTAGATGCTCTGTTAAGAGACCCTCCATAGCCCACCAAGAGCTCTCACCTCAATCTGGTCACGTTTGACTGAGGCTCATCCAGACACAGGAGAGGCTGTCTCCTCCAGGACCAAACCTGTGACTGTCTGCCCAGCATGGAGCTACAACAGCTCTGGAGCTGGGTTAGACACATCTCACACTGAGGAAGGTTAGCGGAAATAATGCGTCAGTGTGTGACACACTGACATACCGTTCACCTACCGATCAGCACCGACAGAATCGTCGCAATAAGCAGCCAATTCCTCCTCAGTAAGCCTTTCACGTTCACTGCACGTCGCTCCTTGATGCCCATCATCTTCACGATTCTCCCAGATTTCGTCCAAAATCAAGGAAGGAAAAAATGTGAAGAGGAAGGAATGACTCATGTGGAGACTCCTGCAGACTGGCGATCAACGGCACAGGCGGCAGAGGAGGAGGAGGAGGAGGAGGAGGAGGAGGGGGAGGAGGAGGAGGGGGAGGAGGAGGAGGAGGAGGAGGAGGAGGAGGAGGAGGAGGAGGAGGGTGAGGGAGCAGTGTTGCTACAGCAGAGAGGCGGCGGTCTACTGATGGCGCTGTGAGGGAGGAACTTGCCCCTCCCCCACTCAAGGTGCTTCTGCCTTTCCCACCTTTATCAGGTGATGGGTGCTCACTTCTGGTCACATAGATGTGGAACGGTGTTCAGACGCGCTTAGATTTAATTCAACACAGCTGAATTTTTGGATTGTTGCAGCACACTGGCAGATTTCTGTTCTCAGTCCAGCTAAATAAAACTCATTTAAAGCCACAAATAACGCTTTTTTCCCCTTTTTTTTTTCTTTTTTTTTTTTTTTTTACAAAAATGATCCTTTTTGAGAAAAAAAAAGTATTTTAAAGATTAAATAAATATCTACTAACAAGCTTCAAAACAACTCAGAACACAGGACCTGACAAAAAAACCCCTCCCTTTTATAACTTCTTGTAAGCCATAAAAAAGGACAAAAAATTGCCTTTTATAGCTTCTCGTAAGCTATAAAGGGGAAAGGACGTGAAAGGACTACACGATGGAATCAGTACAGTCCTTTAGAACAGTGGTCCCCAACCCCCGGTCCGTGGACCAATTGGTACCGGGCCGCGCAAATAGTGAAATATTTCCGTTTAATGTATTATTTGAGTCTGGAGTATCATTTATTTTTGAAAATCCTTTAACCGGATTCTCTCGGTTACTTGCGCGCCAACACTGAGGCCACAAGCAGCAAAATGAGTAAGAGACAGATCAGATGTCTTTGGAAAGTTTCTTTGCAAAGGGGAAAAGGCCCAGAGAAGAGACAGGAGAATGGAAGGTGAGTCCCACATTACAAGGCCGCTCTTCGTAACATACGGGGACCGGCTGCTAATGAGGCAAAGAAGCTTCAAGCTGCTTCGCCACGTAGAGACCAAGCAGGCTGTGCACATAAGCAACACTTCGGGTGTCGTTGTCTCCCATCACTCCCAGATAGGACCATCTCGTTGCAGAGAAACAAGCTCAGTTCTCCCGTTAGTCAGTATCGTGAGTTAAAATTTTCACCAAAGTAAAATGTTCGTTTTTGTGGCGCATCTGTATCTTATTTTGAAGGGGTATGTAAACGTTACCATAGCGACCAGAGTCAGAGCGTTTGGGCTGCGGTCAAGAGGAGACGAGTAGAGCTTGTGAGTCTTAAGTCTGGTTTAGACGGAAAAATTTAAGAATTGTTGGCCGATTCTCCAAACCTATGTGACCACAGAGCTGATAAAAGTGCAACAGGTTCGATCGGTTCGTGTGTCCAAGGCAGGAGCAACACGAACCGATTCCAGTCACGAACATCCCGATTCCAGAGGATAATCCAGTAAGCCCCCCAACATAGAGGGAATTTGGAATAACCAAAGATGGACGACTACGTAGAAGCAATAGTGATAGTTTGTGGAGTCATTTTAAGAGATAAAAGTCTTAACAAAAAGAAAAGGCGGTGGATAAAAGTCGACGGGAGCAACCGCTCTATTTGCTGCACTATGATTTGGAGGTGAATATGTTTTTTCATAGTTAACATTTTTAACTGAATAAACATAATAATGACCTTTAGATTTAATAATAAACATTTCCACATATCATCTCCGATATCCAGCGGACTCTCAGTTGCGCGATATGTCAGCTGTTTGGGATTCCCCTCTGTTCTTACGTCACCGCGCTTTCTGATTGGCTACCTGTCACATTCAGCAGGTTGTATTCTCGTTCCCATACAGGAAATACCCCACAGGTTGCGATAAAAACTCCAAGACAACCCAAATTGGGTATATTCAGGATTTAGCGGAACACCAACACCGCCTCCGCCTCAACCCCCTCCCCCCGCACCCCCCGGGCCGCAGCAAAATTTGCCAAGTCTTGACCGGTCCGCGGTAATAAAAAGGTTGGGGACCACTGCTTTAGAAGTTGCCCAACAAAACAATGAGAGATCTGTTAGCATCATCACTATCATTTAAGCATTTATCAATGTAAAAAAAAAAAAGGCTTAAAAAATCAATATTGGGAAAATAATTTCTCTTTTTGTAAAACATTAGACAGCTGAAGTAGAATATATATCAGCTTTTTGGAAAAAATAACATCAGCCTTATCTGTAGGTTTCATGACAATATCCAGGAACTCGTCCTAGGGATTTCGATTGATCGGGTTCAAACTTGGTCAGTTTGTTCATAAGGCATGGCCGAAAAAAAGTTAGCAAAAAAAAGTAGACTTTTCGTGCATGCTGAAGGGGCGTGGCCAGGCATCAAAGTTCGCCTACTTGCCATGAAATACGAAACTGTTATATCTTCTATCTGCACATACACTCACAGAGACACCAAACTTTCAGTGATTGATCATCATTGGGAGCCCTACCCAATGGTCAAATTATGACATCGTAAGCCACGCCCCCTGAGAACAGGAAGTGTCATGTTTTTCTGTGAATTGTCTTTATCTGACCCCTGTCACCTAATCAACATGAAACTGTGTCCAGAGATAGAAGACATGTTGGTGTAAGCCCAGGGTTCCAGCCCAGGGCCCCGGCACTTTCCGGACCCCTATATATGCTTTGTATTTTTGTGAATTAGGGTCAGAATACCTTACTTTTATCACTGGCTAAAAGGATGTTGACAGTGTTGTTGAAAAACTGTCTGATTTGTTCTGGGAAACGTTCATCATGAATGCTTTCTCACGATGGCAGACAACAGCGGAGCGCAGGAACAAACGGAAAAGAAGAGCGACACAGAGGTAGTGAAGAAAATATCCAAGCTAACAGTTTTTATTTTTCTTTTCCTTTTTTTTTAACTCATTTTGGACATGGAACAGAACCACCTTCCCTCTCCGCTTCTCAAAACGTTAGCTTTGCTAATTGCGGCTCTACGGTCCCACCAGAATCTGGAGCTGTGTCTGATCTGGCGATCTTCTGCGCCATGTGCAACCAGGTCCGGCACAAGGCATAAGCCTAAGGTACCCTGAAGTGATCTCTAAAATTACCTTAGGTGTGAGCAGTGGCGCAAAAAGTGGGCATGCAGCGCATGCAACGCATAGGGGCGCTGCATCAGAGTGGACGTCAAAGCCCTATCTGGAGGGGGCGGCGCGCCGATCATGCCCTTACGCACCTCGCGCCCATAACGGGGTAAAAATGTGGCGAGTTTAGCGCGTGTGCTCTTTCACCTTCACATACCTTCCTTTGGGTGGGGGGGCACCCACTTAATGTGTAACTGTAGAACCAGTTGCACATTAAGTAGGCCCCGCACCTTGGCTCAACGGATTTAGGAGGGATAACACCCTCCTAAATCCGGCCCTGTTTGTAGTGTTTACACAATGATGAAACTAAACATGTTTTTTTTTCTGTCTTAGTATGGCCCTACTACTCCGTCGTTAAGTACGACCTTAGTTTAACTGCACTGAAAACTATAGCCCAGTCATTAGTCCGCATTTTTGAAGTTCTACCGCCATCTAGGGGTAAGAACTTTGTAAATCAAGTTGTTTTATTTTGAAGGATGAGAGCGGAAGTTGAGTTTCTCGAGCTAACTCATATCTTGACGAATCCTTGCCAGAGTGAGGCAGTATTTCAGGGAATCGCCGATCAGTGAGTACGAGTGCCTCTGTGCTGTCCTATTGGTAGGATTTCCTGATATCAGCCATTGTTGGTATGGGCATGAGAGGAAGTAAGCAGTATTAACCTGATCGTTCCCGGAGCACAGGCCGGTACGGCAGCGTCTATCCGAACGGGAAATCCCGGCCGCTGCTGGAGCTACTCCTCCGGCTCCATAAGCTAGCTTTACATTAAACCGTTGCCTGAACCCGGATCCTGGCGGAAAGCGGGGCCTCTGACTGCTACTGCTTGATTTTAAAATTCTTTCTGTCGGATTTCTGGAGCGACATCCTGCTGAGATGGGTGAGTAAATTGCTAACAGAACAGCCTCACTGTGAGCTGTTCTGTTAGCTCACAGTGAGGCTGAGTTGGCAAAAACTGTCTTCATTCAATAGAAACATAACATGTTTATCACACGAGAATAGGTTCTGTCACACAGCAGCCTGGGTGGGACCCTAGGTTTTGCCATCGTAGTGATTGTTCGGTCATAGGAAGAAGAGTTGACTGGGGCTAACGTATGTGTGCACGCGCGAAACTGCGCGCGCCCTTCGCGGGGTGGGGTAGCGTCTGCATCTCCATCATCTTATTTTCTTGCT
Organism: Poecilia reticulata; assembly: GCF_904066995.2. NCBI lineage: Eukaryota > Metazoa > Chordata > Actinopteri > Cyprinodontiformes > Poeciliidae > Poecilia > Poecilia reticulata. The sequence continues at coordinate 1,566,447 of NC_088847.1, forward strand.
TGTTGTGCTGTTGGCAACACAGGTGTGTTGTGGCTTGCCCCATTGGTCCCTGGAGGGCCTGCCGTGAAAAGAATGGGCTCACTAGTGAAATGGCAGCGTGGTGTTGATGGAGAAGATGGCACTGCTCCATCCCACAGCAATTATGCAATAGGATCAAGCAGCCCACCCTTTGATGCTGTTTCTGCTGCTCCTACGGTTTCCATTGATTTCTGATGATAATGAGTATGGGGTGGTTTCTGAATCCCTGGCATGCTGCAGGCGTTTTTAGTGTGGCATCTTCACCGATTATAGCACACTGTTGAGAGCTTTTGAAGATATAACCTGTCATAAAATGGCAGGAGTCAATATCTGCAGTCATATTACAGGTTTGAGTTGTATATTTAATTTAAGTATATGATGAGATGTTTCAGTAAGTACGGACTTAATTTAATAAAGTAGAAAAAAATTTCAGGCAGTGCAGTATTCCAACTTACTGGATAGTTCTGAGGAGATCAATTAAAACAAAACAGAGCTTCATTTAGTTTCCTATGTTGTTAACCTTTTTGCTGTTGTATTGAATGTTGTAGATCATAATTAAAATCAGACAGTAAAGTTTTTATGATCAACCAAGCAGTGATTGATGTTAGCACTTGTGATTAGCAGGTCAGTTACTATAATCTCAGTTCATTAAGTGTTTCAGAACTGAAAAGTCTCACTTTTTTCTTTTTTGAAATGCATCAACAAACGTGGCTTTTGATTCTCCTTTGTTTGATTTCATTGGGTAGACATGGGAAGATAGTCTTTGATGCATAGGTGGGGATAATGCGTAATGTCTATGTTTTCCATTGGATTCTAGCTTCAATCAAAACAGCTGCAGATATTTTTTCCCTTTTAGTCAGTGTTTGTAAGATGTAAATGTTGATTTAAAATAGAACTCACCAAATGGACTTGCTGAAAGAAAGTCTAAATTGGCCAGCACTGATTTAGAAGAAAGCCATTATCGACCATTGAACAACAGATGAGTGTATCTCGGTTTGTTTATTTTTTTTCTGTGTTGCAATGAAAATTCACACCAGTAGTTATGCATCCATTTTGACCATAGTTTGTCAGGCACAAAGTCAAAGAGTTGACCAGGTTTTTATTTTGTTTCTTTTTAACATGAAACGCTCAATTTGATAACCAAAACAGTAATTTGTCACCGATTGGCTGCTGTATGTAATGAAACCAGAAATCATGGCCAGTATATATACTGAAAGCAAGAGGTTCGTTATAGGAAAAGAATAAACATTTTGATAATTCTTTGTCTCCTTAGTGCATAGTTTGTTGACTTTTGTTTCTTTGCCTCCTTTTAGAAAACTTAGAAATATCCCAGAAGGGGATATTTTCCGTCTTAGCATACCTTTGATGTTTTTTTTGCATAGCTTTCATTTTTAGCACAATTTTAGTTTTAGTATAACTTGTTTTTAGCATAACTTCTGGTTTTTCACATGCAATCTGTTTTTGTATACCTCTTTTTAAGCATAGCTTTGTTTGAAGCATAACTATTGTTGTGGGTTTTCGGTTGCTGTTATGTTATGGCTTTTGCATTTTGTTGACCTTTCTGGGCCACCATGGAACCAACCACATAATCTTTTTTAGGGCTGAAAGTTGGAGACTTTTCTGGCAGTAAGTCCAAAATAAACCTGCTTGGATTTTTGAGCCACTTGATAACTTTTACCTTGTAAAATCATGCTCCGACATGTAGGTATAAGCTGTATCATCAAACCTTCCTGGATTATTGGAAGAAGTTGCTCTTAATCTAAAAGCAATATGACTCGTTCCTACAATGGAATAAAAGTGCAAGTTTGCAAAGCACAACTTTCAGTTATTGCCAAAATTGTTCATCATGACTGAACACATGGAGAAAGCCATATGTTCAACTCTACCCACAGAAATGCAATCCAGTTCTTTTGGCACAAACATTTTTGAGATGGCAAGAAAGACAATGGACATGTGTTCTGGAATGCATTTAAATTACAGACCTATATCTAATCTTCCTTATCTATCTATCCATCCATTTTCTTACACCCTTTATACGCCAGTCCATCACAGATCTTTCTTATCTAATATTGTTGAAACAAATAGTTGCTAATCAAGTGTGTGAACATCTCAATCAAGTCTCAGAGCTCATCATAGCACTGAAACAGCACTGGTGATTTCTCACTGATATTTTGAAAAAACAAAAAAAAAAAAAAAAAAAAAAAATCAATAACCAGACAAAATGGGAATCAGCAGGTGCGGCCAGAAAACTGGAATCAGTGCACCCCTAGTTTTGAAAGCCCCAAAATCTGAACCCCTTGGCTTAATCAAGATGGTCTTGTGCAAGGTAACAGACATAATACCTTGTTGATCTGTTCTTTGAAGCACCAAGAGTTTTCAGTGGAAGGTGTGGCCATGGCGGTGAGGCAAAGTCACAGTGATGCCGTTGCTATACATTTGGCTCTAAATTCCACATATTCAGCTGAGCTGCACCAAATTCACTGTGATCGATCCTTCCCCACCATATTGGACTGCAAAAATATTGCAGTCCAGTATTTGGTGAGTGTGGCCTAATTCCTTTACAGCGCTCTGTAATAAACCAGCCCCAAGCCAAACTTTGACCGACAATCATGAAATCCGATACAAGTGTGTATCTTGACATCCATAAATCCATCCATCCATTTTCTTCCGCTTATCCGGGGTCGGGTCGCGGGGGCAGCAGCTTCAGAACGGAGGCCCAGACTTCCCTCTCCCCAGCCACTTCTTCCAGCTCCTCCAGGGGAATCCCAAGGCGTTCCCAGGCCAGCCGAGAGACGTAATCCCTCCAGCGTGTCCTGGGTCTTCCCCGAGGCCTCCTCCCGGTGGGACGTGCCCGGAACACCTCACCAGCGAGGCGTCTAGGAGGCATCCTTACCAGATGCCCGAGCCACCTCAATTGGCTCCTCTCGACGTGGAGGAGCAGCGGCTCTACTCTGAGTCCCTCCCGGATGACCGAGCTTCTCACCCTATCTCTAAGGGAGAGCCCAGCCACCCTGCGGAGGAAGCCCATTTCGGCCGCTTGTACCCGTGATCTCGTTTTTTCGGTCATGACCCAAAGCTCATGACCATAGATGAGGGTGGGAACGTAGATCGACCGGTAAATCGAGAGCTTCACTTTTTGGCTCAGCTCTCTCTTCACCACGACGGACCGGTACAGCGCCCGCTTCACAGTAGATGCTGCCCCAATCCGCCTGTCGATCTCCCGCTTCCCAGCTCTACCCTTTTCCGGCTCAAGACCATGGTCTCGGATTTGGAGGCATTGAGCCTCATCCCGGCTGCTTCACACTCGGCTGCGAACTTCTCCAGTGAGAGCTGCAGATCACGTTCCGATGAAGCCAACAGGACCACATCATCCACAGAAAGCAGAGATGTGATCCTAAGGCCACCAAAACGGATCCCCTCAACATCTCGGTTGCGCCTAGAAATTCTGTCCATAAAAGTAATGAACAGAATCGGTGACAATGGGCAGCCTTGGCGGAGTCCAACTTTCACCGGAAACGAGCCCGACTTACTGCCGGCAATGCGGACCAGACTCTGACACCGGTCATACAGGGACCTGACAGCCTGTATCAAAGGGCCTGGTACCCCATACTCCCGGAGTACCACCCACAGGGCCCCCCGAGGGACACGGTCGAACGCCTTCTCCAAGTCCACAAAACACATGTAGACTGGTTGTGTGAACTCCCATGCACCCTCCAGGACCCTGCTGAGGGTGTAGAGCTGGTCCAGTGTTCCACGACCAGGACAAAAACCACACTGCTCTTCCTGAATCCGAGGTTCGACTATCCGACGGACCCTCCTCTCCAGGACTCCTGAATAGACCTTACCAGGGAGGCTTAAGAGTGTGACCCCCCTGTAATTGGAGCGCACCCTCCGGTCCCCCTTTTTAAACAAGGGGACCACCACCCCAGTCTGCCAATCCAGGGGAACTGCCCCCGATGTTCATGCAATATTGCAGAGTCGTGTGAGCCAACACAACCCTGCAACAACCAGAGCCTTAAGGAACGCCGGGCGGATCTCATCCACCCCTGGGGCCCTGCCACCGAGGAGCTTTTTGACCACCTCGGCGACCTCATCCCCAGAGATTGGAGAGCCCAACCCAGAGTCCCCAGGCTCAGCTTCCTCAACAGAAGGCATATTGGTGGGATTGAGGAGGTCTTCGAAGTATTCTGCCCACCGGCCCACAACGTCCCGAGTTGAAGTCAGCAGCACACCATCCCCACTATAAACAGTGTTGGTGCTGCACTGTTTCCCCCTCCTGAGACGCCGGATAGTGGACCAGAATCGCCTCGAAGCCGTACGGAAGTCTTTCTCCATGGCCTCTCCAAACTCCTCCCACGCCCGAGTTTTTGCCTCATCGACAACCTGAGCCGCATGCTGTTTCGCCCGCCGGTACCCATCAGCTGCTTCTGGAGTCCCACATGCCAAAAAGGCCCGGTAGGACTCCTTCTTCAGCTTGACGGCATCCCTCACCGAAGGTGTCCACCAACGGGTTCGAGGGTTGCCGCCACGACAGGCACCAACAACCTTGCGGCCGCAGCTCCGATAGGCCGCCTCGGCAATGGAGGTACGGAACATGGTCCACTCAGACTCAATGTCCCCCACCTCCCCCGGAACGTGTTCGAAGTTCTGCCGGAGATGAGAGTTGAAGCTCCGTCTCACAGGGGACTCCGCCAGACGTTCCCAGCAGACCCTCACTACACGTTTGGGCCAGCCAGGTCTGACCGGCTTCCTCCCCAACCACCGGAGCCAACTCGTCACCAGGTAGTGGTCAGTGGACAGCTCCGCACCTCTCTTCACCCGAGTGTCCAAGACATACGGCCGCAAATCCAATGAGACGATGAACAAAGTCAATCATCGAACTGCGGCCTAGGGCGTCCTGGTGCCAAGTGCACATTTGGACGCCCTTATGCCTGAACATGGTGTTCGTGATGGACAATCCATGACGAGCACAGAAGTCCAACAACAGAACACCGCTTGGGTTCAGATCGGGGGGGCCGTTCCTCCCAACCACGCCTCTCCAGGTCTCACCGTCATTGCCCACGTGAGCGTTGAAGTCTCCCAGTAGAACAAGGGAGTCCCCAGGAGGGGCACTGTCCAGTACCACCTCTAAGGACTCCAAGAAGGGTGGGTAATCTGAACTGCCGTTTGGCCCGTAAGCACAAACAACAGTCAGAACCCGTCCCCCCACCTGTAGGCGGAGGGAGGCTACCCTCTCGTTCAACGTGGTGAACCCCAACGTACAGGCGCCCAAATGGGGGGCAACAAGTATGCCCACTCCAGCCCGGCGCCTCTCACCATGGGCAACTCCAGAGTGGAAGTACGTCCAGCCCCTCTCAAGGAGACTGGTTCCAGAACCAGAGCCATGTGTCGAGGTGAGGCAGACTATTTCTAGCCGGAACCTCTCAGCCTCGCACACTAGCTCCGGCTCCTTCCCCACGAGAGAGGTGACGTTCCACGTCCCAAGAGCCAGCTTCTGCAGCCGAGGATCAGACCGCCAGGGTCCCCTCCCTTGGCTGCCACCCATAGCACAATGCACCCGACCCCTTTGGCCACTCGGACAGGTGGTGAGCCCATCGGAAGGGGGACCCACGTCTCCTCTTCGGGCTGAGCCCGGCCGGGCTCCATGGGTAAAAGCCCGGCCACCTGGCGCTCGCCATCGTGCCCCACCTCCAGGCCTGGCTCCAGAGTGGGGCCCCGGTGACCCGCGTCCGGGCGAGGGAAAACGAAGTCCAAAGTTTGTATTCATCATAAGGGGTCTTCGGACTGCGCTTTGTCTGGTTCCTCACCTAGGACCTGTCTGCCTTGGGTGACCCTACCAGGAGCATAAAGCCCCAGACAGCATAGCTCCTAGGATCATTGGGACACTCAAACCCCTCCACCACGATAAGGTGGCAGCCCAAGGAGAGGTGTATCTTGACAGTACCTAAAAAAAGTCTCTTGGAGATATGATCTAAACCAGTGGTCCCCAAACTTTTTATCACTGCGGAGATAAAAAGTTGGGTGGGGGCGGTGAAACATCACACAAGGCTTCTGCATGTTTGTGTGCCCGCAAAAGCCTAGTTCACATGGGACAATTAAACATTTTTTGCCCCGATTTTCCCCTTACGACAATCATAGAACGTTCCTAGTTCTAAGATTGACGCTTGCAATAATTCTAGCCGATCAGCCTGCAGTCTGTGGTGTGTTACCGCTCCGATCTAAAATCAGGCTCAACATGTTGAATCGAGAGGAGGAGAAGGAGAGGAACTGGAGCGAAACTAGTAGTTAATAAACCTGGTAACTTTTCAGCAATCCATCATTAACGTGAGGTTATAACGACAAAGCTATTCATTCAGTCAGGACTTGACGCTGACACTAGCCACATGCATTGCAGATACATTGTATTTGTGACTTGTAAAATACAACATTATCTTGTACTAAAGCCTTGTTCACACGGCAAGATTTTAAAATTAGTGTAGGCTACTCATCCATTATTTTGTGGCCATTGTTTTCAATGTAAACATCAAAACAGTAAAAACATAATCATATAATTAAGTGGTGAGGCTAAATGTAACCACAGAACAGAAAACAATCTAAACATAGTGTAAGAAAAATGTTAACTACGAAAAAACGTAACTCGCCTCCAAATCATAGTGCAGCAAATAGAGTGGCTGCTCTCTCCGTCTTTTATCAAACGCCTTTTCTTTTTTTACAGGATTTTCTTCTGGAACCGGGATGTTCGTGTGTGGTGTGTTGCTCCTGCAGTGTGGCTGGACACAGGAACCAATCAAACCTGCTATACTTTTATTTGCTCCTGTGTGGTCACAGAGGTTTGGAAAATTGGCCAACAATTCTTAAATCGTGCCATGTGAACCAGACTTAAGACTCATAAGCTCTACTCCTCTCTCTCTTCTCGACCACTGCTCTAACGCTCTCTGACTCTGGTCGCTATGGTAACGTTTACACATCCGTTCAAAATAAGATTCAGATGCGCAACAAAACAAACGTTTTATTTTCATGAAAATTTTAACTCTCTATAACGACAAATTAATGGGAGCCCTGCGCTTGTATCTTTGAAACGAGATGGTCACATCTGGGAGGGATGAGAAACGATAACACCCAAAGTGTTGCTTATGGCAAAGCAGTTTGAAGCTTCGTTGCCTCATTAGCAAGTCGGTTGCCGCATATCATGCAGATCGGGCTTGGAATGTGGGAATCGCCACATGTGTGAATGTGAGAATACCGGGATAAATCCATTCTCCTGTCTCTGGGCCTTTTCCCCTTTACAAAGAACTTTCCAAAGACATCTGGCATCTGTTTCTTATTCATTTTGCTGCTTGTGGGCTCAATATGGGCTCATTTTGCTGCTTGAGCGCTATCTCAAGACGCAACTGAGAGAATCTGGTTAAAGGATTTTCAAAATAAAAGATCCTCCAGACTCGGATAACAGAAATATTTATTTCTTGTGTGGCCCGGTACCAATTGGTCCACGGACTGGTACCGGTCTACGGCCCAGGAGTTGGGGACAACTGGTCTAAACTAGAGATGTGCAGATCAGGTTTTTTTCCTGCCGATACCGATCACCCATGAGGGCCGATCACCGATGCCGATCACATAATTATTATTATTATTATTATTTTTATCATAAACACTACCGGTTACATTATGTGGAAAAAGGAACCATGAATTCACCTTAATTTAGACAAAAACTTGTTTTTAGTAACTTTTTCCAAGAAGAAAACTAAACAAAACAGGCATTGTGTAAATTGTACTGCTATCAATAATACTATCTTTAACAGAAATTTAGCATTCAAAGGCAAATACAGATTCCATTACAATAAACAATCTTGAGTTACTGAATGAAAACTTCCTGATAGCATGGCGACTAACTGATTACTGCTAGTTCTGAGTGGCTGTTTCTGACTGAGCGGAGTAATTATGCAGAACAGGGAGGAGATCGATTATTTTTTTAGAGATTATCTGTCTCATGTTAGGACAGCGAAAGTTTTAATACGTATGTAAAATGTATTTTTTTAAGTTAGATGCTGCAGCTTTAAACAGAGGTTCGGTGTGAGAGTTTACTACCAGGTGGAGCAGAAGCGAAGCTCCGTCTGAAATATTACTACCTGTAGCACGTAGCAGCGGTTCAACAGCGAGAACAGAACCAGCGACTTACATCGCAGCTCAAAGACTTAAATAATTTTGCGGGTTATTTGTTTAGCTTTCTGACCGTCATGCTAATAATACGGGTGAGTGTTTGTAGCTGTGGCTGCTTTACCTGCTATCTGATCCTCCATATGTCTTTTTTACTGCAGTGAGCCTCTATATAGCCAAACTCCGTCAAATAAGCCATTGTTTTTGTCGTATTAGCTTCGTTGTGTTGATGCATTTTGACGTACTTCACCCCACATGCTTCAATTTTCCGCATGACACGCAAACGTCCCCATTCACTCAGTGCGTTATAGTTCAACATCGCTTAGGATTTGTTGCTGCGCGTTTGCGCAGTGTGAAGGAAAGAGGAGACCAGCTGAACAGGCTGCGAAATGAGATGCAGGTGATCGTTATCGGCAACAAGAGCCAATGATCGGCGATCACCGATCATGCACTTTTTCACGAAAATCGGCCCGATTATGATCGGTGACCGATCGATCGGCACACCTCTAGTCTAAACCCATTGGGAAATTGGATATTTTGTATCAAAGCTGCCATTTTGTCTCTTTTATGTTGTATCTGAACGAACTCCTCTTAAGGCTTTTAAGGTCCAGGCTTCAAAATCAGTCAGCACAGTCTTGAGGCATTGAAGGTCAAAAGTTATCAAAATCTTTTTTTGTACATTAAAGTATGTGGGTGTGGCTAACCCTCAAAACCTGACTATTTGCCATGAAACATCAAGGTGGAATAACTTCCCCACAAAAGGTCCCACCTACATCAAACTTTTTTGTGTCATCACAGACTAGAGTTCATCACATTCATATGGTCAATTGGTGACATCACCTTAGCCACACCCCCTTTCAACAGGAAGTCACCGTTTTCCCACAGTTTTTCTTCTTTTTACTGCATCATGATGGTAAATCCTCTCAACAGTAGCTGCTGGCAGTCCATGTGGGCATGGCTGAATGACGAATTATAATCCTTCGCCGTATGCATATGGTTGTCTCTAAATTATACATGCATCATCCGATTTACACCAATCTTGATATGATTGACCTATAACCTCTAAAAAGCCCAATAGACTTAAATTGTAATTTCACTCCACTGTGACCCCTAGGTTATTCCATCAACTATATTTCCTTAACATATCAATTGATCTGCACCAGATCTTCAGGAAGCACTGCTGAACACATCAGTGTGTATCACCTAGCGGATGGGTGAGGGAACTGCGCAAGAGCGATGACGTGGCGAGTGGGTGGTGTTGCTGGAGCTCCCGCGGTCACCATTAGAGCAGGGCCATGCCATTGAGCCTCAAGGGCCTCCAGTGCTGCATGCAGCTTTAATTTAAGTTGTATTGGGGAGGTAGTTGGAACTCCTAAGCTTCTCCTGGAACCTCTGTGTTGAGGTCCAAATGACAGCTATTTCCCTTAGGCCTGTCATGATAAATCAATTAATCGCACGATAAATGAAAATTATCGACTTAATTTTAATTTATCGTCTTTATCGTTTCTTCCTGCTTTTTTCTCATTCTATTCATGACACTGACATCGTCTGCCAATTCTCAAAACCTGATAGACACATTAGTTGAAAAAAAATAGGAAGTATAACTGGTTCGATCGGCTTCAATCGTGCTGTGTGTGGTGTCCAGCCACACAGCAAGAGCAACATACCACACACAAACCGATTTATCTCACCGACATTCAGATTTCAGACAGAAAATCCCGTAAAAATCCACTACAGCACATGTGAATTTAGAGTAAACAACCTATTGTCACGTTAACGATGAACAATGGTTACCAGGTATATCAATTGCGGTAGTAATTTCGCTCCCACTCTCCTTGTCATTTCTGCAGATATTCTTTGCATGAAATGTTGAATAAACATTCATGTTGTTTCCACATATCATCTCCAATGTCCACCGGACTTTGGGTTGCGCCGTGTCAGCTGTTTGGGATTCCCCTCCGTGCTCTCCCCTCAGAAAGCACAGAGGGGAATCTGTGCTTTCTGATTGGCTATCTGTCACATTCACCAGGCTGCATTCTCGCTCCCAGTCGGGGAAAACCCCACACACCGCCATAAACTGGCCAAAACAAGCTAACATATTGAATATGCTGCTGATCGTTGCTCGCTGTGGTCCTAATAGTGATGTGTTTGTGTTCAGAGAGCCTTAGGGAAGCGCTGGAGAAGCTGAAGCTGGCGTCTACAGACAGTACCACTGACAGCACGGAGAGCAGCCTGGACTGCCTGCTGAGCGCACTCATCCAAAACAGTGAGTACAAGCTATAGATTCTACTTGGTGTGTTGTAAGTACACTGATCCACTTCAGTTTATGGAGACTGCTCTCACCATCAGAACTCACAAATATCTTTATATCCTTGATATGTTTAAAAGGACCAACACAGTGATGATCAGATGGTAGCTCAGTTAGTCCAAGTGTGAAATGTGCTGAGGATGAGTGTGCTGATGTAATGCCAGAAGGCTGAGCAATGTGTAAGGGTAGACATACTTTGTGCAATGGGCACTTTTTTTTTTAGTTTACTGTAGTTCTGTTTCACGATTAGCCAACCTTCAAGCTGTATTGAAGGCAGGCTAGCTGAGTATGAACAGTAACGGCCAGAAGAATTGACAATGAGACAACTGTTGTACTCTACAGCTTTTGCTGCTTCGGTTTTATTGCTGATGGTTTAACATTTTCAGATTACTCCTCCCTTATTGGTTTCTTGGTAACGGCTTAACAACCAGGGAGTTACAAGTCTCTGTTTTCCGCCACTCAGGCTGGACCCCATACATGGGACTCGATAGTGATGACTACAGCTACAAAAGTTGAAAAAGTTTAAACTTTTTGTCTGTGCACGTCTCACACCGCACAAACTCCGTAGAAATTAATGAAGAGACAGCAGCACTGTGTCCGGTCACTGTGTGACCATTAGCTAAGTTACCTGCTGGGCCCCTAGTCTCCAACCACAGAGCATAGCATAAAGCTCGGTGAGGAGGAGTAAAATGGGGAAATGTAGGTTTAAAAGCCGAACGTGACAGCTGCAGTCTTGTAGCGCTTTAGATTCAAACTGAATGACCGTGGTGAACGTCTGAACCTGTGGAGCGGCTATGTGATAAAACAGTAGCAACTAAACAATATAACTAGGGCTGAAACGATTTCTCAAGTGATTCGAGTAGCTCGATTATTAAAATTCCTTGAGTAAAATTTATCTGCCTCAAATCTTCGTTCAGTTATATTTTATTATTAACGCGCCTTGTTCCGGACAGGTAATTACTTGCGCTGTGCAGTGATCTCACTTCCACCTGAGTTGTTGACGAAAGCTAAGTGTTAGCAGCATAACGTCCAGTTTTATAGTTTGGCCGGGGGGGATTTTATTGATTGATGATAATGTCCGGGTCTTTGACGTTTTCCAGGGGACCAATAATCATCCTTAAAATGACTGGCGCGATGCCTGGAGTACGGTAGGCTTTTCTCCTCACGGAGCTTCTGCCTGGTGGCCAGTTCAGAGCGAACGGCGGGGAAGAGTGCTGCAGGTGTATTTATACAGGTGAGCGGATAGACTGAACACTGCGGGCAGCTGCGCATTAGATAATTAACTTAAGTGTAGCTTTTATTGACGAACCGGAAAATTTATTTCATATCATCTTGGTCTCAACAAATGGGTGATGGAGCACACCATGACAACATGTAGCTGGTAGATGTGTTTCTGTGTGTGATGAACGAAGGTGTCAAATCCCGTCACTAACAAACACAAAAGCTATAAATGTTTGGGCAAGGTGAGACGATTCCTTGTCTGACCTTCCATCTATTAAATTGACTGAAGATGAATGCATAAACGAAAAGCTGGAGTACAGACATTTTTTATAAGCGTATTTGTGAACCTGCCTCTTTATTATTGAATTAAGTATAATTTCAGATTTCTGTATAACTTTTCTACTGGTTAAATTAGAAAGTGAGCTTTTATTGTTATGAGTTAATTTTCTAAACTACAGAAAAGTCATTGTTGGGGAAGCACAACTGAAAAATAAGACAGGTTGATACGCGATAGTAATACTGCTGTTATGTTAGATTTAACAATGTTTTATTTTATTTATTTTTTAATCCAATTTCTCGATTAATCATAAGAGTAATTGATAGATTACTCAATTACTAAAATATTCGTTTACAACAGCCCTTAATATAACCAACATATCTGTATTTAAATACACTATGCAGGTTTTTTGCTTGGGGACTGTTCTATTGACACAATCACTGAGGTGCAGTGGCATTTCATGTCGCCCACAGTCCCACAGGACTGCATCTTGTGAGGGAACTCCTCAGGTTTCCCTCACACGAATGTAACTAGTAAACAAGAATGTAACTAGTAAATTTTCTCAGTGTTTGTCACATAAAATGTAACTGCACATCGGTCTGTGCGCTCATAAAGCTCATAAAATGCATATTGTCTGTGGGAAACTTTCATTCTCACTGTAAAAGAAAAAGCGGGATTGGATCAGCAGAAAAACTCTAAACAGGTCGGGCTTGATGATTCTTAAGGTGGACAAGGTGTGTAGACAATTACGTGTGTGTGTGTGTGTGTGTGTGTGTGTGTGTGTGTGTGTGTGTGTGTGTGTATATATATATCTATATATATATATATATATATAGATATATATATATATGCGACGGACTGGCGACCTGTTAAGGGTGTACCCCGCCTCTCGCCCAGAACGTTAGCTAGTGATAGGCACCAACATCCCTCCCGACCCCACTAGGGACTAGGGTGTACAGATAATGGATGGATGGATATAATATATATATATATAGGCAGGTTTTCCCCCAGTGTATTATAGGCCTGCTATGCTTTAGTAGCGCCACTGCCAGGCTAAGCCTTTCTTGATTAAAAAAAAAAACTTAAGCCAAATTACAAGAGCCTCTGTTGCTCTGAGCGCTTCACTGGCGGAGCAGATTTATTCCTAAAAGATAGGTTTATAATTGATCCATTTAAAACTGGACCAGTCACACCGCTAGCGCCTCTGGGCGTTGCCTCGTGCGCTGCAGCAGTGGATTAAGTTAACCTCAGTGCGGATCGTGCGCGCCTCCTTTCACTCCAGCTGGACAAAGGCTGACCTGTATGGATATTTACGTCAACCCCCTGTGAGGAATTATGTTTCTTTCCAGAATTTTTTTATCAAGGTAGGAGTTTAATCCCCACTCTTGTTAGCTCTGGTTGCGCACCTTGTTGATACTAGAGGATTCAAATTGTTAAACTTCTTTGCTCGTTGTTTTCCTCTAGTCTCCCAAATCCAGAGTTCCGCATGTACACAGTGGAAACCACACGGAGAACAACCAGTCGCTATTCAACTTCAGACATATCTAGAGTTTTATTCAGACAATTAAATGCATAGAAAAAACAGAACAGCATCTCACCCAAATCATCAAGAAGTCCAAACCATAAAACAGACATTAATTACCTGAGAAAAGTAGAAAAATGAACAAAATGCTAAGGCAGGAGAAAAGCAAAGGCAGGAGAAAAGCAAAGGCAGGGGAAAAACAAATGTGCCTTTGGGAACTGCTCGTGCGGCCGCAAAGCAAAGCAACTCGGCTTGCTGCTGTGAAGTGGAGACTTTTATTAAGACTTTTAATATATACATTGAAGGTGTGTCCTCTCCTTCTAAGCCTCTAAACAGTTTCCAATTACTTAGATAGGATGGGAGACCTATTCAAAACCAAAGATAAAGAGAAAGAGAGAGCAAAGGTCACTCTCAAAACAGGATGTTCTCCTGCCAGTTACATCTGGAGTCTTCTCCCAGTTCCTCCTTTTCTATACATTTGAACAAAGACCCTAGTTGCCAGAAAGAGCTTTATTTTTCACCTAGACCTTGCTCGTTTTCCTGCCTGAGCGATTCCATAATATCCCAAATACTAGTTTTGTTTTCGCAAGATTTTAGTGTTTTTCTTAGCTCATAGAAAACACCAAAGAATTTGACCTAGTATGTAAACAGACAGAAGTTATCTCTCTCATCCTGTTTTTCCCCATTACTTTTGTTTTTGTGAACTGCCTAGCACAGCACATCCGTTTCCTCTCTGATAGCAGAAGACATTCTATAGTGAAGGCCCTTTTCAAAATCGTTTGTGATTTTATTCAAGTTAAGACAATCAGTCCAGGGTTTCCCCCAGTGTATTATAAGCCTGGCGGCCCGCCATGCTTTACTAGTGCCACCGCCAGGCTAAGCCTTTCTTGATTTTTTTTTTTTTTGTCGTTTTAGAAAGAAAAAAAAAATTGCCCTTTTTTTTTTTTAAAGCCGGATTGCGAACGTTTCTGTTACTCAGCGTTTCACTACCGGAACAGATTTATTCCTAAAAGATATGGTTATAGAATATGTGTTTATAGCTTATGCAATTAAAGCCGGCCGCGCACAAAGCTAGATTAAGTTTACCTCAGCACGGATCGCGCGAGCCTCCTTCCACTCGAAATGGACACAGGCTGAACTGCATGGATATTTACATCAGCTCCCTGTGAGGAATTGTGATCACTTATGAGGAGTTATTGATTAAGGTAAGAGTTTAAACCCACCGCGTTAGCTCTGGTTGCGCAGCTTTACGTGAACCGCAGGAATAACTTGTAGTCGTGCTTTCAGTGGTGTTTTGAGTGAGCGGTGAGAATGATGCATATTTGTGAACAAAACATTATGCAGCGTTTACATCTCAACACGCTGCCCATCGTTTGGCCTGTCTTCCCTGTAAAGTTTAGGTCTGTGTTCGCGGTTGGTCGGTGCGCTGTAGTGGTTCCCCCTGGGAATCGCTGGGTCATTACCCAGCGATAACCTTATCGTGCAGGTTTAACCCGGTGAGGAGCTTTCTCCTAGCAGTCACGCATCACGCTGATTTTTTTATTATTATTATAGTATTATTGCTAGTTTTATTTTTCCGTTTACACAGTACACCAAACCGTATCAAATGCTTTGTCCACTTAGTCAGAGTTAATGTGCGCGGCCACCGCACATCTGAAAAACTTCTCCAGAACCTCGACCAACCAAAATAGTTTCTGTGTTCCCTTGTTAAAAACTCAACAGACATGAAATGGAAAGCCACATTAGCAGCAATGAATAGAAGTTGCTCATCTCTGCGCAGTACAGTGGGTTTAACACATAATACAGGGTCGGAGCAGAATTTGCTTTAGGGGTTTTCTTTTGTTGCTAAAAACATCAGCACCTCCAACAGCTTCTGTGTTAGATTTAGTGAAATCTAGGACCAGGGGAATAGTTTAATTGGCAAACCTAAAAAGCAATACATTATAATTGCAGTTTACTAATTTATATTTGTGAACAAATAGAGCTGAAACTCAAAGAGTAAACTCACAGCATAAGATGGTTGCTATGGTAACAAACTTGACTATGAGTATTGTTCTTTGAACTTTTACAAAGTAAACTTGGGAGCTTCTCAGTCCAGTCAGCTCTCACGGTGCCGTTGGCCAGCTGGCGTGTGCTGTTGATGAGTCGCAATAATCCATATCTGTTGATCTCAACGTGACTTCGAACCTCTCCTACTCCGACCCATGGAAATGGGCCTTGCATAAACTTTTCTCCCCTGCCCCAAATCTTGAACTCCCAAGGAACTCCAGTCTCTGTCGTGAGGCCTCCCCATCATTTGACCTCCGGCATAACTGCGCGCTTGGAGCGGGCAGCTAAAACGTGTTGTCCTTTCCTGAAGAATGCAATTGGGCTGATTAGGGGGACCAAAGCACACAGTCCTCCCCAATATCATGGCAAGACCATGTAAGCTCCATTTCCACACAGGAAGTACCAGTCAGCCATCACCCTTGAACCACAGTCTCCTGGCACTATGGCGTTGCAGTGTTGTCTCCTGTCGTCCTCTTGTCCGATGTGTGATGTTGAAACTCCTCTTCTGAAGCAAGTTGTCACAGTCTGGGTTGTCCTTCCAGACTTTGCAGCCGGGGGTCGCCCTCTGACCCCTGCAGGCGATGCAGTTGATGTAATCTGGTGTCGTTTCGCAGGATGTATAACCTTTGTTACACAAATTCCAAGGTAACATCCCAAGAGAAACGTGTCCATTGTTGAAAACGCAGCTCCTCAGAGACCCGGGTTTAGCTCCTGCTAAAGAAATGGTCTCTGGTATTTTCCATGCGGTTTGTGGAAACGATGAAAATGGAAGTACGTCAGCATTAAAGGAACAGTTCATAGCTCCAAAAAGCCCTTTCGCGGCATCTCCTGTCCGAGGTAGAACAGAATAATGCTTTTTGCACCATTTGCATCCTTCGCATTGGCACGCCGAGTCGTGGTTATGTGCTCAGGCCATAGAGACACATCTGTTTGCCATCAGTGATGTGTCCTGCACGCAGACCTGAGTTGTGTGCGGCAATTGGCAGCTGCGCACACTCATAGCAATTCACTTCTTTCTCCTCATGAGCAGTCCTGTTCATCAGCTGCCACCACAGGTTGGTGCTGTAGTAATGTGGGTGGAAAGTGAGGTCACTTCCTCCTCCAAATCAGACATGCTGCAGTCACAGCATAGTAGAAGATCCATCTGGCATATGGAGTCCCCATTCCTGCTCGGCGCGCAGAGATGTCAAAACCCCCAAACAAAAGATTGAGGATGCGTCGAGTTTCTTCACTGGCGTTGAGACGAACTGCCCTATTGGTCAGGAACCCCTGTATAGCCAGCTTTCCCCGCCACTCAGAATTAGCGGTCCAACACTCTCTGCAGCTTGCAGTGACTGAGATGTATCCAGCTGGGTCTTTCAGCAATCTTTACAGCTGTTGGTGTTGTCATCAGCACCTGGAATGGTCCTTCCCACCGTGGACTCGTCCAGTTCTTTCGTTTGATGACTTTAATGTAGACCCAGTCTCCTGGCTCAATGGGAGCGGTCTCCTGCGGAGGAAGAGAATCAGAAGGCAGTAAATTTGCACTGGACACTTCCTTCAGTTTAAGAGTTCCGATCATATAATCTGCTAATGTTTGTTCTTCATCTGCTTTCTGCAAGTCTGGAGCAAACGGAGGCAACCTGTAAGCTCTCCCATTTTGCCTCCTGGTTCTTTCTTTCCAAGTTCTGTTGACTCTGGCCGTGGACGGATTCAGCGCGTCTTCCTCTGCCTGACAGCGGTCGGTAGGAGAGATCCGGGTCACGGCACCAAATAATAATAGGTGTTTTTCCTTTCGAACCTTCATTAAAAGAACCACAGGCAATGTATATGAATTTTATGACCAAGCTTTTGCAAATGGAGAAGAATCAGCAAACTGCTCCTCCAAGCTGTTCACTGAGCATTCTGAAGACCTTTGGTTACAGCTTGTCTTTTATTATCAAGCAGAAACAGGCAGGATAGCTAAAGAAGACAGCAGAGACAAACTGCAGAACCTGCAGAAATTTTGAGGGGCATGCCAAAGTGCCCGTCGGCTTAGACCCAGCGTTCTGATGCAAAAAATTTGCATTAATGCTAAAGAAAGCTGCAATGTAGTCAATAACCTAACAGCTGACGTCCAGAAAAATCCCTGGTAGTTATATAGCATTGAAGCATCGGTGAGTAATCGCACGCGCTCAGCCGTTGGCCCAGTAAATTCACAATAAATTGGCTAAAACACCTAATAACTGTTCAAATTTAATAAAAAATAAAATTGGATTATAAATTTTATATCATTATTATTGTGTATGTTGTATTTTTTTCATGTAAATTTACTTCTTTTTCTATTAATACGTTTTAATATTT
Source organism: Poecilia reticulata (assembly GCF_904066995.2). Classification (NCBI taxonomy): domain Eukaryota; kingdom Metazoa; phylum Chordata; class Actinopteri; order Cyprinodontiformes; family Poeciliidae; genus Poecilia; species Poecilia reticulata. The sequence goes on from NC_088847.1 coordinate 1,584,318, forward strand.
CAATGTTGTTAATGTGATGGTGCTGTGATGTGTTCTTATTACTTAGGAACTTTATGTTCTCTGTAGGTCAGAGCTAATGCGGGTTTCTAATCCACATTTTGAATGTTAGATTTAGTGTTATAAATGTACTTTGGCACTTTTAGTTTGAAATTTGAATTGTTACTTAAGCTTTATTGATATTAGCGTCCTGAATTTTAAGATACTTTACTTTGACCTTCTTCCAGGTCAGGTTTTTTTTTTCCTATGGTGCACTTTTGAAACATTGTGCCAGAGACATCAAGATCAACCTTACATTACAAGAACTTGGATGGCGAGCCCCTGCCCAGAGGACCAAGTGAACTGGTAGACAGTGACCTGACTGGTCACCAGCCGTGAAACATAAAAAAATATTTCACAGACATATTGAAAAGACTAAACAAACTTTGAAAGAACATTTGACAGACACATAAAAGACTGGGTTATTTTTTTTATTTAATTTATTTTTTAAAGCGCGCAATTTTTGTTTATTTGTACAATGTGGATCCACAAATGTTGTTTATATTAAATTCTACTTTTTTTTTTTATTAAATTCTATTTTTTTTATATACATTGTGTGCTCTCCTCTGTTGTTCACACCTAGGCTCCCCCGAATTTAGAATCTCCTGATCAGGCCCAACTTACTTATATTTTGTAGTGTTGGTATTGCCATCTACTATTAAAAGGTATTTAAAGTAACCCTTCTTGCGGGTTACACTATGGCATGCCCCTAATTATTACTGCACAGGCAGTTTCTAAGATAGGAAATATTCCGGTTGATAAGAAGGCACCTGTGAAAATGTAATTTAAGTTCTGGGAAACACACAGTTAACTGTTTTACATGACACAGGCAGATGGGGCCTCCAGGTCAGTTTATACACACAGAAGAAAGAGAACACTTTAAATTGAACATTAGACTGAATATGAACTAAAGTAATAACAAAATGATAATACCAAACATCTCTAACACTGTTCAAAATTAAGAATTTTGTTCAAAAAAGATTAAACTATATTAAACACTAAAAATAATAATTTTTCCTCAACACTATATAATGAACGCTGACTATTGTGGTATCCACCCATGGAAGGATTTTTTAGTTATTATTTAAATGGGTCAATTTTTCAGAGGGATACACAGTGAGGGTATCATGATTTTAGTCATTACATGTTTATAAGAGCGATTCCGTTGTCCTTCCATGGAAATGTGCAGCATTCAGATGAACATTAAAATACTTTTTAATATGATTTGCTGCTTTGACATGATCACAGCACTGACAAAACATGTCCAAAAATCCTCAATAAAACATAAAATATTTTAAATCAGACACCAGACAAGTGAATCACAGCAACGTCATCAGCCGGTGTAATGCTGAACTGATGCGGTGAAGCTACCGCGAAGCTGCACCAAGAAGCTACAAACACTGAAGAGAAGAAGAGCTGTTATGCCATCGATACAGTTGCTGCCAAGCATGACTTAATGTTACACAATACAGTTTCAGCAAGTTGCTCAAAGTCAAAACTGATATTGTTGTGCATTTAAGGTGTAATGTTTACCTTCGACCTAACGCCCCCCAAAGGAATCCCAGCGCCTCCCATTTGTAAAAATTTCCGCCAGCGCCCCCTGCCATCCTCTGAACGCCCCCCCGGGTGGCGGTACCACCCCATTGAGAATCGCTAACTTAGAATAAACTTCCACATTACCCATTTACTGCAAAAGACTTTCTGGCACGCTGTCTGTTCTTAAATCCCAGCAGAACGCTCAACTGTTAATCCAAGTTTCCACTTGGATTGATGAACAGTCATTTCTTTTTTTTTTTCAGTTTGGAATTTTTTTCTTTAAAATGTATTGTTTTTATTTGTTGTGAGATGCCTTTTAAATAAAATATACAATTATTATTATTATTAATATTAGAGCTACTTATATGAACTAAGTTAGTCATAACTTATGAGTCATGTTGACATTTAATTATCCCAAGAACCATAACCATTGTCATGGTTATTTGGACACGTGGTGGTATTCTGGGTATTTATACTAATTTACTGATGTGCTTGTGGAGCCACACACCTGGAGCTACATGCAAGCGCCTGATTTTCCTGATGCTCTCCACTGACCCCTCCCTTCATCATTTCCTTTGTGTAATGCTCAGTTCACACTACACAATTTTGGAATTGTCAGCCGATCGTCTGCCCATTTTCAAAACCTGAGAAACACAATAGCTGAAAAAAAATCGTAAGTGTAACTGGTTCAGTCGGCTTCAATCCAATTCAATTCCGTGTGGTGTCCAGCCACACGGCAAGAGCGACACACCACACACAAACCGATTTCTCTCACCGACATTCAGATTTCAGACAGAAAATCCCGTAAAAACCCACTACATTTTATGTGAATTTAGAGTAAATAAACACGGCTGAATGAATAGCCTTATCATTATAACCCATTTAAGTCATGTTAACAATGAACAACTGAAAAGTTACCAGGTATATCAATTGCGGTAGCAATTTCGCTCCCACTCTCTTCGTCATTTCTGCAGATATTCTTTGCACGAAATTTTGAATAAACATTCATGTTGTTTCCACATATCATTTGCGATGTCCACCGGACTTTGGGTTGCGCCGTGTCGGCTGTTTGGGATTCCCCTCCGTGCTCTCCCCTCAGAAAGCACGGAGGGGAATCCGTGCTTTGTGATTGACTGTCGCATTCACCAGGCTGCATTCTCACTCCCAGTCAGGGAAAACCCCACACACTGCGATAAACTGGCCAAAACAATCCGGCATGTTGAATATGCCTGATTTAGATCAGAACAGTCATGAGGTTCTACTGACTGGACCAAATCAGTCGTAACACATCACAGGATGGTCGGTTTTATCGCAAGCAACAATCTTAGAAAGTGGTACATTCTAAGGTTGTCGTAAGGGAACATCGGGGCAAAATATTGTGTAGTGTGAACTGGGCTTAAGGGAAGAGTGAACTATTGCATCAGGTCATCAGATATGCCCATCTTTATCTGAATCTAAAGATTATTGAAGGTCAATATCGTATACAGACTTCATAATAGAGACTCTTTTGGTTGACTGTAGTTTTTATTCCACTTTGGTTTTATGTTGCGTTTAGTTTTTATTCAAATGCATTTTTTGTTAATGGAGACTGAGAGTCTATTTTATTTTAGTTTTTAGTTTTGTTTGTTTTGTTTTAGGGCTGTTGTAAACAAATATTTTAGTAATTGAGTTATCTATTAATTATTCTCATTATTAATCGAGTAATTGAATAAAAAAAGGATAAAATAAAACATTGTTAAAACTAACATAGCAGTATTACTATCACATATCATCAGTCCTATTTTTCACAGTCGACCTTCACTAACAATAACTTTTCTGTAGTTTAGAAAATTAACTTGTAACAATAAAAGCTCACTTTCTAAGTTAACCTGAAGAAAAGTTATACAAAAATCTGAAATTATATTCAATTAAATAATAAAGAGGCAGGCTCACATATACGCTTATAAAAATGTCTATACTCCGCCTTTTGGTTTATGCATTAATCTTCAATTTAATAGATGAACTCTCACCTTGCCCAAACATTTATAGCTTTTGTGTTTGTTAGCGACGGGATTTGACACCTTCGTTCATCACACACAGAAACACATCTACAAGCTACATGTCGTCATGGTGTGCTCCGTCACCCATTTGTTGAGACCAGGATGATATGAAATAAATTTTCCGGTTCGTCAATAAAAGCTACACTTAAGTTAATTATCTAATGCGCAGCTGCCCGCAGTGTTCAGTCTATCCGCTCACCTGTATAAATACACCTGCAGCGCTCTTCCCCGCCATTCGCTCTGAACTGGCCACCAGGCAGCAGCTCTGGGAGGAGAAAAGCCTCGCAGCAGTCATTTTAAGGATGTTTATTGGTTCTCTGAATAACGACAAAGACCTGGACATTATCATCAATAAATAAAATCCTCCCAGGCCAAACTTGAAAACTGGTAACACCTAGCTTTCGTCAACAACTCAGGCGGAAGTGAGATCACTGCGCAGTGCAAGTAATAACCCGGCCGGATCATGGTGTGCTAAATAATAAAATAGAACTGAACAAAGCTTTGAGGCAGATAAATTTTCCACAAGGAATTTTAATAATCGAGCTACTTGAATCACTCGAGGAATTGTTTCAGCCCTATTTTGTTTACCAGTTCCAGTGTTAAGTGTTTTTTGAAAATAAAGTATATCTATTTTTGGCAGGATGTCGCATGCATTATTATGTCATTACTAGGGATGCTCTGATCAGCTTTTTTGCTGCTGATTCCGATACTGATCAGCAATGAGGCCGATCTTTGCCCATCACTGATCACTGCCAATCACCTGGATTGGCTGTTAATTTTTCGCTTTAGGTATAAATGCCGCTATATAATCTGACAAAATGGAAAAATGATCTGGCAATAAATTCACCTAATTTAGACATAAACATGCAAAATATTTGGAGGCACAATGCAGCAGCTATTCAGTCAAAATAACTGAAAAACCTACAATCAGTAAAACAATATTTAACAGTAAGGTTCTCTGTACCATAAATTATATACGAGTCAAATAAATCTCACAACACTGCCTATAAATAAAATAGAAATATTCTTTCAGAGTCAAATACAGGTTGCATCAAAATAAACAATCCTGAGTTACTGAATCAAAACTTCCTGACAGCATGGCTAGCTGATTAATGCTGGTTCTGACTGAGCGCAGTAATTCTGCAGAACACAGGGTATTGGTAGCTGTGCGTCTGCTTTATCTGCTATCTGATCACTCCGGATGTCCCTTTTTTTTCCTGCAGTGACCATCGATGTAGCCAAACTCCCTCAAATGTTTTTTTTTTTTTTTAAAGCCATATTAAATTGGTCGTGTTGATGCATTTTGACGTGCTTCACCTCCGAGGTATTTCTTCGACGGTACACCCAAACTTCCCCATTCACTCAGAGCGTTATAGTTCCTCACCATATCGCCTAGGATTTGTTGCTGTGTGCTTGCGCAATGTGAAGGAAAGAGGACAAGAGCTGTTCAGGCAGGCTGCAAATTGAGATGCAGGTGATCGGCAGCAAGAGTCAGTGATCGGCGATCACCAATCATACACTTTTTCACGGAAATCGGCCGATAATGATCGGTGGCCGACCGATCGGCACACCTCTAGCCATTACCATTACATCAGTTTAAAATGGTCTTCAAACAAACTTTTTGTTTATCGCAATAATTTTTGAGACGGCTAATTGTCCAGCAAAATTTGTTATTGTGACAGGCCTAGACAATTCTTTAAAAAACATATGTGTAATATTTACATTTAGTTTTTGTACGGGCTAAAACGAGATTAAATCTTGATTCAAAAGTGACTCAAAAATTGGAATATTAAAAGTAAAAAAAAGGGAGCTATAAAACACTTACGTTTGTTCACAGTATCATCACGATGTGTCTCTCTCTGAAGTTAGCTTCATGTCTTCAGAACTGAATTCTCTTTGATTTCCTCCTGCAGACACAGAGGCCAGCAGAAAGATGCAGGAGATCCTATCTTTGCTCCCCACCCTGCTCAACCCTCAGTCTTCCTGCACCCCAAAGGTCGCCAACATCATAGCAGAGATGGCCAAAAACGGTAAGTTCCTCTTGCCAAGTCAGTGACCAGGTTTGTCTGCTAAGAATGGTCTCTGCTTGGATAAAGGGAAGCCACGTGTTAGCTTGGTCAGAGCCTTTCCTGACTGGCCTTTTTTCACTCAAACCTCTCATAAATGCAGAATTGCAGGGTTTCCACCAGAAAACTTTCTAAGCTGGGTGATCAGGGCACTGTGGCTGTCCACCGTGTTTTTGTATTAAGAGGTGTTAAATTGACAGAAAATGTAAAAATATTACTGAGTAATTATATGTTACAGGAAAACATCGCTAGTGAAACAATATTTAAATCCACAACTATAGAGTCTTAAGAACATCAAATCCAAGAATATAATATATGTATATGTATTAAGTAAGGAAAAATAAATAGAACAGTTAGAAAACAGCTATTGATCCAATTTAAAATTTTTTTTAAAATGACTAGACATATCTTAACTAAATACTATCTGGGGGAGTTGTAGCCAAAATGTGGAAATGTTAGGAAATGATTGCAAGAACGTTAGAAATTTGGGATTATATATATACAGGGTTTCCCCCAGTGTATTATAAGCCTGGCAGCCCGCCATGCTTTACTAGCCCCACTGCCAGGCTAAGCGTTGCTTGTTTACGTTTCTTGGAAAAAAAATTATTTTTAAATTGCTTCTTTCTTTTTTTTTAAAGCCGGGCTGCAAGCTTCTCTGTTGCTCTGAGCATTTCACTAGCAGAGCAGATTTATTCCTAAATGATAGGTTTATAGTTTATGCATTTAAACCCGACAGTGCTTGGACTAATCACACAGCTGGCGCCTCTGCGCTTTGCCTCTCGCGATGCCGCTGCTTTACCTCAGCGGGATCGCGCGCCGCCTCCTTTCACTCAAATTGGACACAGGCTGACCTGTATGGATGTTTACATAAACCTACTGTGAGGAATTATGATCCTTTGGAGAACTCTAGGTAAGAGTTTAAAACCCGCCGCGTTAGCTCTGGTTGCTCAGCTCTATGTGAACCGCAGAAATAACTTGTAGCGAATTCAGAGGTGGGCGTTGTGAAGTGGTGAGAATGATTTATCTTTGTGAACGAACAATTATACGCAACGTTTACATCTCAACACTCTACCCAGCATGTGGCTCTGTGTCTGTCTTCCCTGTAAGGTTTATGTGTGTGTAGCCGGAGCGTTTGTGGATAACGACCAGCGCTAACCTCATCATGTAGGTTGAGCCCGGTGAGGAGCTTTCGCACCCTTCGGTCTGTAACGCATCACGCTGATTTTATATATATATATATATATATATATATGTATATATATATATATATATATATATATATATATATATTTTAGTATTATTTTTCCAGTTACACTTTGCATCAAACCATTTCAAATGCGTTGTCTACTTAGAGTTAATGCCCACACGGAGATCTGAGAAACTCGTCCAGAAACTCGACCAACCAAAACAGTTTCTGTGACGATTAAAAACTCAACAGACACGAGATGAAAGAGCTACTGAAGCCACATTAGCAGCATTGAATTAAATCTCCCGTTTGTTGCGAATCTCTGCACAGTGCAGCAGATTACCTCATCATGCAGGGCCGGTCCAAGGCTGTTTGAGGCCTTGAGCAGACTTTGTCTTAGGGGCCCCTCTTGCTGCTAAAAACATCAGCACCTCTAAGAGCTTCTGTGTGATTTAGTGAAATATAGGAGAAGGGAGTAGTTTAATTGGCCAGCCAAAAAACAATAATCGCAGTTTACTAATTTGTGTAAATTCAAAGATTAAACTCACAGCATCAGATTGTTGGTATGGTAACAAAACAATCTAACTATGAATATTGTTCTTTGAAGTTTTACAAAGTAAACTTGGCAGCTCCTTAAAATCTTGGATCTAAATGTTAAACAATTTGAAATCTTTTAATTGATGTATGCCTTAACAATTGAATCGAATTTAACAGCATTGATAATCTCAATAAACAAGTGTTACATTTATGTAACTGTGGTCTGTTTTAAAATATTAGCGTGTATGGGGCGCCTGAAGCCCTTGGGGGATGGACCTGCTGACTTAATTTGGATTAAACAGAAGTGCAAATTCATTGTTTTTAGACTAGTTGTGGGTTAATATAAAAGATGTGCTGATCAGGTTTTTCCTGCCGATACCGATCACATAATTATTATTTTTTTAATCATAAGCACTGGTTACATTATGTGAAAAAAAGGAGCCATGAATTCACCTTAATTTAGACAAAAACTTGTTTTTAATAACTTTTTCCAAGAAAAAAAACAAAACAGGCATTTTGCAAATTGTACTGCTATCGATACTATCTTTAACAGACTGAAAACATATGAAGGCTCTGAAGAGGCTAAATAATGTAAAAAGTCAAAATAAAACCTCTAAACATTGCCAAAAATTTCAAATATAAAACGTTACATTCAGGCAAATACAGGTTCAATAAACAATCCTGAGTACCGAATGAAAACTTCCTGATAGCATGGCGGCTAGCTGATTACTGCTAGTTCTGAGTGGCTGTTTCTGATTGAGCGGAGTAATTATGCAGAACAGTGAGGAGGCAGAGGAGATTATTTTTTCAAAGATTATCTGTCTCATGTTAGGACAGCAAAAGTTTTAATACGTATGTAAAATAATTTTTTTTTAAGTTAGATGCTGCAGCTTTAAACAGAGACTCTGTGTGAGAGTTCACTACCAGGTGGAGCAGAAGCGGCGCTCCGTCTGTGAAATATTATTACCTGTAGCGCGTAGCAGCGGTTCAAGAGCAAGAACAGAGCCAGCGTCTTGCATCGCAGCCCGAAGACTTAAATAATTTTCCAGGTTATTTGTTTAGCTTTCTGACCGTCATGCTAATCTGGGTGAGTGTTTTAGCTGTGCGCTGCTTTACCTGCTTTACCTGCTATCTGATGTCTTTTTTTACTGCAGTGAGCCTTGATGTAGCCAAACTCCGTCAAGTATGACATTGTTTTTATGTCATATTAGATTCGTCCTGTTGATGCATCTTGACGTGCTTCATCCCGAGGTCATTTTCCGCCGCAACACGCAAACTTCCCCATTCACTCAGTGCGTTATAGTACCACACGACATCGCTTAAGATTTGTTGCTACGCGTTTGTGCAGTGTGAAGGAAAGAGGAGACCAGCTGCACAGGCAGGCTGCGAAATGAGATGCAGGTGATAGGTTTGTGTGATCGGCAACAAGAGACCGTGATCGGCGATCACCGATCATACACTTTTTCACGGAAATCGGCCGATTATGATCGGTGGCCGATCGATTGGCACATCTCTAATATATATATATATATATATATATATATATATATATATATATATATATATATATACACACACACACTCTTGATCAAAATCTTAAGACCAGTCGAAAAATTGCCATAATTTGCATTTTGCACTATTGGATCTTAAGAAGGTTCTAAGTAGAGCTTCACAATGTTAAAGGAAAAAATCAGTGCAAGAGACAAGAACTTTTGAGCAGGGAATTTTCTGAAAACTGCATTTACACTCAAACATGATTTTTTCAGCTGATCAAAAGTGTAAGACCATAGTCTTTAAAAGCCAAAAGCTGTGCAAAAATCTGGATTACATGTCATTTTCTGTCAAGTCTTTACACTGTCAAGACCTCCTGATGGCATAAGCAAAAAGCTCACTGACTTTGAACGTGGTAGGATTGTTGAGCTGCATAAGCAAGGCCTCTCACAACGTGCCATCGCTGCTGAGGTTGGACAGTAAGACAGTCATTTTGCATTTTTTAAATGATCCTTAGGGATATGGAACAAAAAAGTCAAATGGTAGACCCAAAAAAATTTCACCAGCTCTTAGCCACAGGATCCAATTGGCTATCTGTCAAGACACGGGACGATCCTCTACCCAAATTAAGGCCATTACTGATGCTGTCTGCAGCCCAATGACCATCAGACGGCATTTGCGAGAGACGATCTTCAGAAACAAAAAATGTCTTCAAAGGCCACGTCTTCTTCAACGCCACAAAATTGCCCGTTTGGACTTTGCAAGGGTGCACCAAAATTGGGACATTGAAAGGTGGAAGAAAGTTGTCTTCTCTGATGAGAAAAAAAATTAGCCTTGATGGTCCTGATGGCTTCCAACGTTACTGGCATGACAAGGAGATCCCACCTGAGATGTTTTCTACACGGCACAGTGGCGGAGGTGCCATCATGATTTGGGGTGCGTTTTCTTTCAATGGAACAATGGTGTGCTCATCGTGACTTTTTTTTTCTTTTTTATTGTCCGCTAAAGAAGGCTTTTATCATTCCAAAACTATCCCGAATACAAGTTTTGCCCAAAATGTTATGGGTTTGCGGCTAATTAAAATCAGCTGATGGATTTAAAGGGGCTTGTCCATTTAAATACCCTGTCATCAAACATGCATGTAAAAAGCGAATTTTCGGTTAGTTGACCGAAAATGTTCGGTATGACTTGACACAGAAGACTCTAACCTTTGAATACTTGACAATATTGGCTTTGTAACCTCACCTCAGGGTCGAAATTCATCTGAAACCCCCTCCGATGCTTTCCTGCTTTTGCTGCTTCATAGATCACTCGAGCCAAGCTGTCTACCCCCCGCCCCTCTCCTTTTCCTGTTTCGTGTGTGTCTGGAAGCTAAAAGCAAAATAGAGCGGTAGAGGTATTTCTCCAACCTGGCTTTGTGTAGAAAACCCAGGCTTTGGGAACTGACAAAAGTGGCATTTTTTATTGTGATCATTTACTTTATAGTAGAATTTATATCATTTTATTGCTTTAGAGCGAGGAATGTTCAGTTTTGAGAGGGCAGGGAAACATCTCTCTCCAATTTAGTCTTTGATTTGTGCGTGATTTTGTCACAATGTCGTCATAGAAAGAGCTGTCAGTTCATTATTATGTATATTACACAATGCACAACGGTACATTTTTCGTATATATGGGGTAAATGTCATGACCAAAGTTTGTTATATGTAGAAAGTGCCATTCAATTGTAATCACCCATTTAATTTGAACAGATTCCCAGTTATGATGTGAAAACACATATGTCACAGATATTTATTAACGTGCCAAAATTACCTCTCCGCCTGGGAAATTTCTCAGTAAAACAAATTCTTAAAAATCTAAATTTCAACTGATTGAGTCCAAATTCGGTAAATGTTTACACAACATGTAGATTTAAAAGTCTTAACTACTTTTTTATGTTAAAAATAATATCTTGGTGATGTTTTGCAATATTTATTTATAAAAAAACTTTTGGCCAGGTGAAAAAAAGCTACATTTATTATATTCTATCACTAATAATTCAGGCAGGGTAAAAGATACAATAGTGCTGACACAGAAAACCATTCTTTGATGTCTTACCTTTACAGAGGTACCAAACGTTTGCACTTTAATCTGATAACTGTGAGGCTCATATAGAGCTGTGCAACCAGAGCTAACGCAGTAGGTTTTAACCTGTTCTAGTTGAGACATTGTGATGTTGGAGAAAATTTGTGATGGAAATATTGACATATTTTGTAAATAGTTGTAAAAGAATGCCTGGGAAATTACCCACAATATGGTGAAAATATGACTACTAATTTGTTTTTTACTAAGTTTGTACAAAAATTCTTAAAATTTACCTAAAAAATGTTCATGTTAGACTGTAAAAATGGTTTGTTCAATATTTTTTGTGAGTTTTATAGTAAAAATATCAATATTTTTTCTACTCGGATTTTGTTTCTGTGTGTGTTTTTTGCTCCAATGTGATAATAAATTTTGTCAAAAGGAAACAAACACTGTAAAATCACAAAGTTTAGGATGTTCTGAAAATAATGATACCAAACAAGGTAAGGTAAATAGTTTTTAAGGTGAAAATATAAGGGTAAATTCAAAATTAGACCAAAACGGCCATTTAGACCCAAGACTAGAAAAGGACACTGACACAGAAAACCATTCTTTGATGTCTTACCTTTACAGAGGTACCAAACGTTTGCACTTTAATCTGATAACTGTGAGGCTCATATAGAGCTGTGCAACCAGAGCTAACGCAGTAGGTTTTAAACTCCTACCTTGACATAGATTTCTCCAAAGAAACATAATCCCTCACAGGGACTCGATGTAAATATTCATACAGGTCAGGCTGTTTCCAGTTTGAGTGTGCGCGATCTGCAATGAGGTAAACTTCAGAAATCAAGCATTGTCATTGCTTCTGAAAATGTGGGCAATCAGTGGAGTGGCTGTCGTGTTATAGACAGCTCTGTGTATTCCTTCAGTTGGTTATTTAGGTAGATTATAGGTAGAAATTCCACCAGCTGCATCTTGTATCACATGTGTGATTTTTGTTGTGGAAGTTTTCGTTTCTGTTCAAGGCTGGAACAATTTATTAATTGTTAGCTGGTGACTACAGAATCTAAAAAGGCAATTTGCTGAAAGAAGAAATGTAAAGTAATTAAGTCAAACATGTCCAGAAAGTATAAGCAATTTGCATTTAAGGTAGGCAAAACCTTAAATCCACATACGTTGTGTGCAAGTATGTTCTACCCAGAACTCAAATGGCAGTTTTAGCTTCACCTGGTTCAAATTCTATTTAAAAAAATCTCCTACTAAACACCTTTTATTTAAAATAATTAATTTGATAGTAAATAGAAAATTCCCTGATCAGCCCTACACTCTATTGATGTTCAGCCCAGCAGACAGAACTGAGCTTTTCACTTGTTGTTTTAGCTGCAAGTGCTTCCTTTGCCACAAATAATGTATCGTTCACTCACCCTATACTGTTACTACATTTTATACAATAAAATGTTTGTTTTCTCACTTTATAAAGGAATTGAATTATTTCCTTATTTGCATTTTTACTATATCTACTGTACTGTATTTTGAAAAATCTGCAGATTTCTTTATTTGATCTATCAGTAGAATAATTGATTAATAAAATAATTGTTAATTGCAGCCCTAATACGTTTGAGCAGCTGAATGGACTCTTTACTGCAGTAAATGTTCACTCATGATTAGAGGGGGCTCTGATAGCAAGGAATGAGAAGCTGTGATTTAGATCAAGGCATATTTATATGATTAAAATGGCCCAGTCAAAGTCCAGACCTCCAAATCCAAATCTGCAGCAAGTCTTGGAAATGGATTTTTCAGAGACATGGAGACTCTCCCCATCCAGTCTGAGTTTGAGCTACTTTTCACATTAATGGATACAAAGAGCACGGTAGAGTCATAGCTCAGAAGAGCTGCAGGTAATCTAAGGTAGGATATACAAATGCACACCACACTTTTCAGATTTTAATTTATAAGAATTGGTGGGTTGTTTATGCAATTAATTTTTTTGCATCTTACTTGTGATAATTTTTTTCTTTAATCTGATGTAAAAAAAAAAAAAACATTAATTACTATTTGTATTTAATTCTTTACAGGTCTATATGAAATAAACTGAATTGAAATGAACTGACCTGATCAACTTGTGTTTTCAGTTTGAAATGTCACTATTACACATACCTGTACAGGAGAGTTAACCTGGTCCAGTACATTTTTCCGTGGCTATTCCGAGGTTAATGGATGCATTGTGTGTTGTCTCTTGCTTTCTCCTTCCATGTGTGCTGTTCCATCACATAAACTCAGAATCAGAATTCTGATTCTGTTTAGTAATTGGATTCTGATCCCTTTTCTGCAGAGTTCATGAGGAGTCCCTGTGTGGAAGCCGGCCTCATCCCTCCTCTAGTTCAGCTGTTGAACTCCACTGACCAGGAGGTTTTACTGCAAACCGGTCGAGCGCTTGGCAACATCTGCTATGACAGCCGTAAGTAGGAGTTAGATTTGCTTTGGAAATGCTGATTCAGAGGATTATGTTTCTTTTAATCATCTGCCAAATAGCTACATAAATTGGGCAAGAAAGAGCATACTGGATCTGGGTTGATATTTTTGACTCCATTTGTTATTGTATTACCTGATTTTTTTTTTTTACACAGTAAAAAATATTTCTACAAAGAAATTCAAAGATTACGTCTACATCAAGATTGATTAATGTGCACAGTCACATGTAGAAGCTTAAGCTCCACTGTTCTGTGATGTGCAAACCTAAAAGAGATTCAGCTGATCTGACAATAATATGATTGCATGTAAAATGGCTGCTTGCAGCCCTCCAGTGATGTTCATTCTGAGGAACTTCATCATTTAATCCACGTTCTACCAGCAGTGTTCTCTTACAACTGTCAGATGTGATGCAGAGTTTATTGAAGAACTGGTCTGCAATCTGCTGGGACCTGGCATTTGTTCAGGTGGAGGTAGGTGCAAGATTATTAGGATATAAAGCAAAGCTGATGAGATGGAGGAAGCACCGTTGATGAATCCTTTCTCCAGGTTGTTTGCAACCATCAATCATACCATCAATTCTCTTCTGGACAAGTCAAAATTTCCTCAGAGCGGATAAAATTAAACGTTTTTGGGGAAACCTCTGTGACATAGATAGTTTAAAGCCTTGTGTCTCGTTTAAAAGTTGAATGGCGTATCTACATGGAAGTAGGCAGAATTGGTAAGATGTGACAAATTAGAAGATTTTACAATTTTGTGGAATTTTGAAGAATTTCAATTCTAATGGGGCTGAAATTTTCACAAAAGCGCCAATATTTCAAAAAGCACAATAGTACAATTTAGCAAAAGATGTAGCATAACTCGGCAGAAGAAGCAGAATGTTTTAATATATGAATTAGTATAATTGGTTAAAGTGAGCATGTTAAATGCAGAAAAATGTACGGAAGTCGGAATAATAATAAAAAGAAACAGGAACTTAAGTGAGAGTGCAATAATGCATTCTCACTGAATATTCAGTGCAAGTAAGGTAAGGTAAGGTAAAAACTTTATTATTCCCATAGGGAAATTAAGATTGTCTGTTGCTCACACATTTAGTCACAGCCACACAAGCATTAAGACAAATCGTACACAATATACACGCATTAAAAGTTTTCTAGTAAAGGAACTTGAATACAATGAATACATTAAAAATGCTAATTACTCCGTCTCCCTCCCTCCCTTAACCCTCCCAGAAATCGCAGCATTGTAAAACCTAATGGCCCGTGGGACAATGGAGTTTTTAAACCTCTCAGTTGAACATCCCAGTGAGAGAAACCTGTCACTGCGGGAGCTCCTCTGATTGGAGAAAACGGTATGCAGGGGATGCCTTGTGTTCTCCAGGACTAAACTTAGTTTAGACAGTGTCCTCTGTTCCACCACTGTCTCCACAGACTCCAGGCTCACACCGACCACAGAGCCAGCTCTACGGATGAGGCGGTTCAATCTCTGTATGTTATGTGCTTCGGGCACATTATGATTTTTTTGTCCATTTCTTTTCCTTGTTTAACATTAGCACAAATATTAGCATTTCACAGCCCTTGACTAGTGCACTGCCTTGCAGTGCATTAGCACTAGTCGTTTATCAAAAGTTAGCTATTAGTTAATTTTCACATTAATTAGACATGTTTAGTATACTGAATAGAGCAAGTAAAATTAAAATAACATGGTCCTGTTGCTCCACATGCTCCTGCCAGCATTTAGGCTAACATTAGCATATTGGCTAATTTTAGCTCATACATTAATTTTAACAATGAATGGTACAAGTACATCTTAGTCAACATACTTCTGCCTCTCCACAGGTTATTGACTACATTGCAGCTTTCTTTAGCATTAATGCTAATTTTTAGCATCATAATGCTGGGTCAAAGCCGACGGGCACACTTTGGCATGCCCCTTTAAAATTTCTGCAGGAATTTTTTGTAGTTATTTATTTTTCTTCCGTTACCGTTAATGCGGCTTGTACCGCTGCGTGCCCACCCACAAAAGTGGTATCAAAATGTGCGGCTCAACCCCGGCATTGGAGCTATTATTTTTATTGGGGATCGGAGTTACGACGGCGACGTAAAAAGCGAAAAACGAGCAAAATTTCCAACTGCCGAAACGCAGAGTGTAACTGTCACCAACTGCCGCTTTTTAGAGTGACAAAATGAGTGGAATTTTGACCCCAAAACAATTTTGAAATCGCTCTCATGCCTACAAAAATCGCTCTATTGGTATGAAAGTTGGTCATGAAATCGCACCGAATGCCTGCTCCGGTAATATGTTTTTGAAATTTCTCTAGGGCTTACGGTTTTCTGTCAAGGTGCTTCAGAGTAAAGTGATGGGACATGACTAACTGACGCTCCTCCAGTGTTTTACATACGATTCTAAAGAATTTCTGAGCTCAGCGCACACCATATTTCTCTCATCACTGCAATTACTGTGAATGACCTACAGATATGAATCACTGGACTATCGGAGACGACAAATAGCCCTCTCATATGCTTCAAACGGTTTTTGCATCGGTCTTACGGATCCTGAACGGGAAGGGGTCGTTCAGACTGCTTTTTTCATTAAAACTGACTGGGTGTCTCAAAGTTACATGAAGTGTCTCACACACACGCAGCAGTTGGCAGAAGCTTAATCGCTATGGCAACAGAATACATAGAAAGCAGAGCTGCCGGTTTGGACTACAAGGTCTCCGTAGTTCTAAACATGGCGGAACTCCAATACAGAGGGAAGAGCAGAAGGTCAGAACTACAACATGGCGGATCAATCAGTTATTAAAGAGGAGGGCTGAGCTGGCATTTAGAGCTACTTGCTGTTTTGGGCATTTTATTGGTGGATTAACCAAACCACTGTTACACATTGGCTATTTAAAATGAAGCTTACTGAAAATTTCAAAATAAAAGCCTTGACATTTTTCAGATCAGTTAATTGCTCTTTTGGGCTTTATGGGACTGGTTTAAACAAACCACAGTTGCACATTGAATTAGCGTGGTCATTAATATGAAGCTTACTGAAACTTTCAAAATAAAAGCCTGCATATTCCTCTCACGTCAGTGCACTGCCGTAGGCGGTGCAATAATATGTGGCTTTTTTAACCTTTTTTTTCCTCAGTACATTAGCACAATGGGTAGCACTTCACTACCGCCTAGTGCATTGCCTTGCTCAGTTCACACACAGCAGTTGGCTGAGAATTAATTACTATAGCAGAATTACAACATGGCAGAACTCTCAAATAGCACACATTAGGGCTGAGCTGGCGTTTAGAACTACTTGCTGTTTTGGGCATTACATAGCTGGACTGTTACACATTGCATTAATGTGGCCATTAATCCAATGTGTAACAGTAATGAAGCTTACTGAAAGTTTCAAAATAAAAGTCTGCATATTCCTCTCACGTTAGTGCATCGCCATAGGCGGTGCAATAATATAAGCCTTTTTTATGTTATTTTCTTCTCAGGATAGTGAACTGCCTTGCATAGCAAGGCAGTTTATTAACATTAGCACAAATGTTAGCATTTCACTGCCCTTGAGTAGCCTTTTACATGAAGTTAGCTATTAGCTAATTTTCTCATTAATTAGACATATTTAGTATACTGAATGGAGCAAGTAATATTAAAACAACATGGTCGTGTTGCTCCACTTGCTACTGCCAGCATTTTGGCTAACATTAGCATATTGGCTAATTTTAGCTCATGCATTAATTTTAACATAATGAATGGCACAAGTACAGCTTAGTCAACATGCTTCTGCCTCTCCACAGGTTGACATCATTGCAGCTTTCTTTAGCATTAATGCAAATTTTTAGCATCATAACGCTGGATCAAAGCCGTCGGGCACACTTTGGCATGCCCCTTTAAAATTTCTGCAGGAATTTTCTAGTTAGGGGCATGCCACCTCCATGCATTGCATGGCAGGCACCTATTGTTCTACACCTAATAGAATGTCTTTATGATTTATTATTCTAACATCACCGTTAATGCGGTTCGTACCGCTGCATGCCCACCCAGAAAAGTTGTATCAAAACGTGCGGTTCGATGCAGAGAAGGGAGCTATTATTTTTATTGGGGATCGGACTTACGACGGCGACATAAAAAGCGAGAAACGAGCGAAATTTCCAACTGCCGAAACGCAGAGTGTAACTGACATTTGTTTAGAGTGAGAAACAGGGTGGAATTTTGACCCCAAAATAATTTTGAAATCGCTCTCATGGCCGCAAAACTTGTACTATTGTTATGAAAGTTGGTCATGAAATCGCACCGAATGCCTGCTCTGGAAAAAATGTTTTCAAAATTTGTCTAGGGCTTACGGTTTTCCGTCAAGCTGCTTCAGAGCAAAGTGAAGGGACAGGACTAACTGACGCTTCATCCCAGTGTTTTACATACAATTCTGAAAAATTTCTGAGCTCAGCGCACAACATATTTCTCTAATCACTGCAATTACTGTGAATGACCTACAGATATGAATCACGGGACTATCGGAGAGGACAAATAGCCTTCTCATACGCTTCAAACGGTTTTCGGATCGGCCTTACTGATCCTGAACGGGAAGGGGTCGTTCAGACTGCTTTTTTCATTAAAACTGACCGGGTGTCTCATAAAGTTAAAGTCTCTCACACACACAGCAGTTTGCAGAGGCTTAATCGCTATAACAACAGAATAGATAGAAAGCAGAGCTGGTGGTTTGGACTAGAGCGTCCCTGTAGTTCAAAACATGACGGAACACTTTAATACAGAGGCCTGAACAGAAGGTCAGAACACTTTAATACAGAGGGCAGAGAAGAAAGTCAGAACTACAACATGGCGGAACATTTTAATACAGAGGCCTGAGTAGAAGGTCAGAACTACAACACAGCGGAACACTTTAATACAGAGGCCTTGAGAAGAAGGTCAGAACTACAACATGGTGAAATACTCAGTTATTATAGAGGAGGGCTGAGCTGGCATTTAGAGCTACTTGCTGTTTTGGGCATTATATAGCTGGATTAACCAATCCACTGTTACACACTGGATTAGTGTGTCTATTTAAAATGAAGCTTACTGAAATTTTCAAAATAAAAGCCTTGACATTTTTCACATCAGGTAATTGCTCTTTTGGGCTTTATGGGACTGGTTTAAACAAACCACAGTTGCACATTGAATTAGCGTGGTCATTAAATAGAATCTTACTGAAAATTTCAAAATAAAAGCCTGCATATTCCTCTCACGTCAGTGCACCGCCATACACGGTGCAATAATATGTAGCTTTTTTTACCTTTTTTTTCTCAGGATATTAGCACAAAGAGTAGCACTTCACTGCCCCCTAGTGCATTGCCTTGCGCAGCACACACACAGCAGTTGGCTGAGGATTAATTACTATAGCAGAACTACAACATGGCAGAACTCTCAAGTAGCACACATTAGAGCTGAGCTGCCATTTACAACTACTTGCTGTTTTGGGCATTATATAGCTGGACTGTTACACGTTGGATTCATGTGGCCATTAATCCAATGTGTAACAATAATGAAGCCTTTTGAAAATTTAAAAATAAAAGCCTTTTGCATGCCCCTTAAAATTTCTGCAGGAATTTTCTAGTTATAGTTTCTTCTTCCGTTACCGTTAATGCAGTCCGAACCGCTGTGGGCACACAGCGGCTTGATCCGCATTGGAGCTATTACTTTTAGTGGGATTCTGAGTTAAAATGGCGACATACATTGTGAGAAACGAGGCTGGGTGTCTCATAAGGATAGGATTTTTTTTTTCAAAGAGTCTGTCTGACACACACGCATGCACACACACACACAGACATAAAGCACAGTAGATTTCTGTCTCCAAAGCTATTTTATTCGCCCAAAGTCGGTCATGACATAGATACACCTGCCTGCTCCCATAGAATGTATTCAAAATTTTTGCTAGGGCTTATGGTTTTTTGTCAGGGTCCTTTAGACCGACGCTGGGTGTCTCACAAGTATAGAAACTGTCTCCATCATACTGTCTGACAGAGAGAGCCAGCCCAGGTGCAGATTGTTAATTACCATAGCAACAATCCTGAGAGCTGCAGGCTATTATGAGCCCATAATAGCCTGCAGCTATTATGGGCTGCAGGCCCATAATTATGGGCTATTATGAGCCCATAATAGCCTGCAGCTCTCAGGATACGTTGCTATGTAGTCTCTTTCTGCCGCTGATTAGTTTTCATTGGAGTGGGAAATATTTTCTTTTTGTTTTAGACACATTCCTCATTATCTGCTCTTTCATTTAGAACAGCGTTTCTCAACCTTTTTCGGGCCAGCACCCCCCTAGCCTTTATCCAGGTCCCTCACCGCCCCCCACCAAAGAATTTGTAGGCTACTTTGCACTGACTATTATTTTATTATTAATATAACCATCACTATTGTAGATGTTTTGATTTTTATGCTTGTTTCTGTATTTATCATCAAAAATATTTTACCAGAGAACAAAAAAGCAATGTGAATGGAAATTATTTTCACAGGTGTCTGCGAAAATTTCATTGGACATTCAACTTAAAATTGTTAGGCCTAACAGCAGCCAATCAGAGTGGAAAAAATATTCTTGTTCTGTGCCATTTTCTATTTGTTAAATATTACACAAAATGGACCAGATAAAAGATGTACAACAATGCCAGTTTAAACTTTGAACTATTTGCAAAATGACAGTGCTCTGCAACATTAAAACATGGATAGAATTGTAACTACATTAATCATAACTCTTCTTCTCTTCAGTGTTTGTCGGTTTCTGGTGGTCCTGCCTTCAGAAGAATGGGACATCAGAGTATCATCCATAAAATTTCACCCACATGGCATTTATTGTTCAAACCAGTGCTGTCATTGGAAAAAACAAAAGTTCCAGGTCATTTTAATGCCATACAAATATGAGACAGAAACATGGATTATATCTTTATATAGACCTGTCTATAGACTAATAGTTTTACTGGACAGAAATTACAAAAAACAAATCTGGTTCTTAATCAAATCCAAATGAGTCAAATTGAAAGTGTCATGGAGTCATCAGCCTCTTGACATTAACACCGACATGAAAAATAATATTTAAGAAATAAATATATCAAATCTGATTAAAAACATAAATAAGTGATATGTTATTTACTGTTAGGGTCTGAAAGATATTTATTTTCAGTACTAGATATGGTCTGAACGAACCCATGGCACTTCAACAATATTATTGTACCTTTTATGTGGAAATAGTGTCTGTTTATTCTTGCCATACAGTCCTCTGTATTAAGTATTGCTCGAAAGGTCTTCCCATACCAGTTTATTCCTCTGGATTTAGTTTAGTTTCTTAGTTTATTCTTGCATTTTGTTCTTCATTCATTTCCATTTATTTTCTTCTGATTAGTAATATTCTCTCTTAGTTTATTGCTATGTCCACTTTAATTTCTTACCTGTTGCTAGATTTATTTTATCGTTTTCTGGTCCATTGTTGCATTTGGACTGAATTGTCCATCAATAATCTTCACTCATCACCTGCTACGCTGCCTAATCGTCATGTGTTTCACATCTTGTGTAGATTTTTCACTGTTCATCATCGGATTCTCTGTTTTTATGTCGTAATTCACATTAGTTCGTCGCTCTGTTTTATGCCCCGCTTCTCCTGTTTCAATGTGCGCTTCTTTTTTTTAACCCCCTAAGGTTCAGGGCGGTCGGGAAGCGTATCGATGGGGAAATGGCAGACTGACATAAACCTTTTAAAACAACGGAAACAATTTCTGTTTTCTGATCATTAAAATTTAAAAGTGCTTTGGTAGTACCGTTGTTCTATCACACCCATTTCATACTGGACCACTTGCAGCACGGGTGTTAATGCTATAAAATGAACACACTCTATTGTGGCATCACCCGTGGAGTGATTTCTTTATTTAAAGGGGTTCATTTTTCAGACGGATACAAAGTGAGGGGATCGTGATTTTAGTAATTACATGTTTATAAGACCAATTTTCTGTTGTCTGCACGCGTGCATCCTTCAAACGGAAATAAAACACTTTTTAATATAAGTTGCTGCTTTGACATGATCACAGAACAACCAAAACATATGTACAAAAATATCAGACAAAGTGAATCACAGCAACGTCATCAGCCGGTGTAACGCTGAACTGATGCGGTGAAGCTTCCAGGAGCAGGAGAACAGAGCTGCGCCAAAAGCTAACAGACACTGAATAGAAGGGGAGCTACCATCGATACAGTTGCAGCCAAGCATGATTTAATGTTACACAATACAGTTTTAGCAAGTTGCTCAAAGTCTAATCTGGTATTGTGCATATAAGGTGTAAAGTTTACCTTCGACCAAACGCCCCCCAAAGGAATCCCAGCGCCCTCCTTTTGTAAAAATTTCCGCCAGCTCCCTCTGCCTTTTTTTGAATGCCCCCCCGGGTGCGGTACCGCCCACGTTGAGAACCGTTATGCTAAAGCCAACCTGAGCCAAAATGTCCGTGCTTTGTGTGAAACTGTCGAAAAAATACTATTTTACGGAGTTACTTTTTCAGTATCGTATTGATTTTAAAGCGATGTCCCAGCAGAAAACAAAAGATAACACCACACCGCTCCAACAAGGCCAAACTCATGGTAAGAATGCTTTTTATAAATAGTGACTCGCTACGGACAGCACAAGCTTCATGTTTGTTTCTTACACAAAGCGGTCTGTCGTTTTCATACCAAAACAAGCGTAAGGTGAGATTTCTTATTGCATTTTTTTTATTACATCTGATGTTCTGAAGTCTTAAAAATAAAAAAAATCTTCTTTTATTTTTTTCAGACGTGAAAAATGGCTAAGCCTCAACAGCCAGGCCTCAGACCACACTGCTGAGGCGCTCTTCCGGAGTCCACGAGGACGAAGTGAAATTCAGTGTTATGATTTCACACTTAGTGGTGAATATTCACATATTTGTAAGCAAAACTGATCTTCCGGGTGTTATTTTATTTATTTTGTTATAATGTAGTACAGTAAGGCAGAATGTGTTAAGCAGAAGAGATTGACATCATGGCGGACGTGATGAAGCTGGTATGCATTCACTGTGTTTATTCCCGATTGCTCAATAGCTGGTTGTCTTATGCACTGAGTGAAAGAGAATCATTTGAATTTATTTACTTATATATATTTTTAATTTAAAATTTTTCGCAGGCACTTCGCATTATGGGGGTCACATGGGTGTTGATCAGAACTCTTCAGGCACCTCTGATATCCAAGATGAGGACAGAGATGCAACTGTGTGTAAGTGTCTAATATTTTAGAATGTTGGTGATATTTTATGCTTCAATATTGTTTATGTTTACATAACGTTATTATGGTATTTATTTATAGTGTTCAAAAATGTTTTCCAGCAGTGTCCTGCACCTGCTGCCAGTCATCCAGACGTTGGTCAAGAAAGAAGCAGGTAAGATTTGCTGAATTTAGGGATGTCATGATTCCTTGAATGATTCAAGTACCGTGATTTATTAAAATTCATCAAGGCAAATTATCTGCCTCAAAACTTCATTGAATTGCACCGTGTTTCAGATGGGTGATTATTTATTAGGAGCATGCCATAGCAATGCATAGGGAGAGCAGTGATTGACTTGCTTGCATGGCAGGCACCTATTGTTCTACACCAGGCATGTCAAACATACGGCCCGCGGGCCGGACCCGGCCCGTTGGATGATTTAATCCGGTCCGGCATAAATGTCTGTGTATGTCAAAAAAATAAGCGAGTCTCTAGCTCATTTCTATCAAAAATTGTGATTTTTTAAAAAATAAATACAAACCAAATGCTCCCTCCGGTCGCTAGAGGGCAGTAAATGTGTAAAAGCGCTCACGTCCAGCATGCGGCACTGATACGAGTTAGTCACAGGACGTAAACATTCGCAACGTGATGAGTCCAAGTAAAAATAAACCGGCAATCTTACTTCACCATTCACCACTACAAAACAAGTTATCGGTCAACACATCCTTCCCAAAATGGCACTGTCAAAAAGTGGACACGGAATGCAGAGTTTTCCAGGAAAAATGGACTGAGAAGTATTTATTCACGGAAGTGAACGCAAAACCAGTGTGCTTGGTATGTAATCAGCAAGTTGCAGTGTTCAAAGAGTTTAATATTCGGCGCCACTTGAGACTCATCATAAAGAAAAGTATGACCACTTGAAAGGACAAATAAGGAAAGACGAGATAAACAAATTGGTCGCTGGTCTGAATTTCTTCAGCAGTCTACTTTTACACGCAGCCGCGATATTTCTGATGAGGCTGTAAGAACCAGCTACATTATTGCCAACGAGCTGGTGCAGGCATCCAAGCCATTTTCTGATGGGGAGTTTGAAAAACGTGCATGCTGAAGGCTGCTGAAGGCTGCAGAAGTCGTGTGCCCTGAAAAACGACCTGCTTTTGCCAATATTAGTCTAACAAGGAACACTGTCGCAGATCGGGTAACAGAACTCACAAGTGACTTGAGCAGCCAACTGAAAGAGAAAATCAAGTCATTTATCGCATTTTCAATTGCAATAGATGAGAGTACCGATGTCACAGATATTGCTCAACTGGCCATATTCATTAGAGGTGTTGATGAAACTTTGACCATCACTGAGGAGCTGCTAGAATTGGTGCCCATGAATGACACCACAACAGCAGATGACATTTTCAGCGCTCTCATTGGAGCGCTGGACAAGGTGGGAGCGGACTGGTCCCATGCCGTGAGCCTGGCTACCGACGGTGCGCCATCAATGGTCGGGAGAAAGGCAGGCGTTGCCACAAAATTCCGTGACAAAGTACAGACTGCAAATGGAGGACAAGAGTTTTGGATATTTCATTGTATTTTACATCAGGAGACGTTATGTTGTAAAATACTGCAAATGGACCATGTTATGAGTGTGGTTGTGAAAACCGTCAATTTCATCAGAGTGCGTGTGCTAAATCACCATCAGTTTGACACATTTCTCAGTGATAATGTCATTCATGCTGGCCTACTATACCACATTGACGTGCAGTGGTTAAGCGGAGGTGCAGTACTTAAGCGCTTCTTTGAGCTACGAGGGGAAATTGGACAGTTCATGGAGAAGAAGGGATGCCCAGTAAAGGAACTTAAATGCAAGGAATGGGTGCAGGATCTTGCATTCATGGTTGATATTACACAACACTTGAATACACTTAACACTAAATTGCAGGGCCGTAACAGAGTTGTCACTCAATATTACGACAGAATAAGTGCGTTCAAGATTAAACTGTCACTGTGGGAGACGCAGCTATCCAACGGTGACACCGTGCATTTCTCTTGTCTCACAACTGTGCGTCCGAAGGCACCGGACCGTCCCAATAATGATTTGGATAAATATAAAGATAACTTAACAGATTTGCTGCGAGAGTTTGAGCAGAGGTTTCAGGTATTCGGTGAACTTCAGAACAAATTTGGTTTTTTTCGCTTGCCATTTACAGTGAAGTCTTCTGATATGCCAGCTGACATTCAACTCGAGCTTATTGACTTGCAGTGCGATTCCGCTATGAAGGATAAATTTAGGTCAGTGGGATTGGATACGTTTTATCAATATCTCGTGCCAGGTTACCCCAAATTAACAGCCATGGCTGCAAAGGTTCTATCCATGTTTGGGACTACTTATCTTTGTGAACAGGTGTTTTCGGTAATGAATAATACTAAAACAAAGCAGCGCTCAAGGTTAACAAAAACACTTGAATGACATTGTTAAATGTGCTGCTACTCAGGATTTCACACTTGTGAAGGCAAAAAGATGCCAAGTTTCAGGAGCCAGCACAAGGCCACAAATGTAGGCTGAAGGATAAAGCATAGTACTGAAAAAAAAAAGCTAAATATTTGGAGTTGACATTCTTTTACTGATCCGGCCCACCTGAGAACAGAAAGTCTGGATCCGGCCCCAAAGCCAAACTGAGTTTGACATGCCTGTTCTACACCCAGTAGAATGTCTGTTTATTAGGGGCATGCCATAGCAATGCAAGTCAATCACTGCCTCCATACATTGCATGGCAGGCACCTATTGTTCTACACCTAATTCAAACGGTTTTTGGATCGGCCTTACGGTTCATGAATGGAAAGGAGTTGTTCGGACTGCTTTTTTTAGTGAAACTGGCTGGCTCAAACTGTTGTGGTGTGCTATGTAGAAATAGTGGAATAAGCAGGCATCCGACTTAGCTCAGCTTCAGTTCTCTCTTTAATTCCTTCTTCTTCTCACATCTCCCATACATAGTCAGAGCTCCCCCTGCTGTCCTTTTCATGCAATAACAAGACATAACATTTTCCCTTTTCCTGAAGCAATTACTTACATGTAACATTTGCACTGTATAACTGGCAGCAGGAAACTAAGTTTGTAAAATTACTATTTCAGTAAGCCAACAGTAATATGAAAAGTTTACGAACAATATTACCTCAAGTAGCAACAGTACATTAAATGAATATCAGCATTAGAATAAAATTACCAGTTTCACTGTTAACCATAAGCATTACAGTATGAACATTTAAACCTATTTATTTTTACTGTATTTTACTTTAGCAGAACAGTAGTAATCTTTACTGGTCTTACAGAACACTAATACCATTCTGAACAGGAATGATTTTCATTAATTTTCACTTTATCTTACAAAACCTATCAACCATCTTGGTGCATTTCTAGATCTCTGACTTCTTCTAAGTACAGCAGCAGGTTCATTAGTGTTTCCTGGCAGTGCAAAGGTATCAAACACAGTATCACTGTTTTGTTCTGAACCAGCTAAGGTTTGTTTTGGGAAGTGCGCAAGTTTTGAAGCATTCCACTTGCGTCCGTCGCTTAGTAGGAAAGTGTTTTGTCCAACTTTCTTTATGACGGTCCGTGGTTCTGTAAATCTTGAAGATCCTTTGGAAACGTGCTCAGGTCTGCGAACACGAACAGTGTCACCCACTTTGACTGTTGGTACTTTAGCTCTCATTTTCTTGTCTGTGTATTCCTTCATTTTATTTTGCTTTTGTTTCACCCTCTGTTGTATTTGGGCATGTGTTTTGCTTTTCATTTCTACTGGGAGTATGTTTAACTTGGTGCGCATCTTTCTGTTTCTTAGTAGCTCAAATGGGGTTACTCCGGTGGTTGCATGAGGAGTAGCTCGGTAGTTGTGCAGAAATTCTGTTACAGCTTCCTTCCATGAGCTGTGACTTCTTTCAGATGTTTGTATGCACTCCTTAAGTACCCTGTTGAATCTTTCCACAGCACCATTTGCTTTAGGGTAGTATACACTTGACCTTAAGTGCTGTATCTCTCTCTCTCTCAGAAAAGTACTAAATGCATGAGAAGTAAACTGACAACCATTATCTGAGACAAGATACATCGGATTACCTTCCCTACTGAACACAGTGGCTAAAAAGCGAATGATAACATCTGTAGTGACAGTAGAACTGAATGCAACCTCAGGCCATTTGCTGTAGTAATCTGTAAGTACAATAGCATAACGGCAGTCCCATGTAGCATTTTCAAATGGACCTGTAATGTCTATTGCAACTTTTTCCCATGATTTACTAGGAAATTCAACTGCAGTGAGTGGAGCAGGAGCAGTTATGGCTACCTTATCACTGAACTGGCAGTTAACACAGGAAGCAATGACAGAATGCACAAATTTGTCCAGTTGTGGCCACCAGAAAAGTTCACGCAGTCTCTGCTTGGTACGGACAATGCCTTGATGTCCTTCATGTGCCAAGTCAACAATTCTGGCACGCAGTGAAGCAGGAACAACTAGTCGATCTGTCAATCTCAATATCAGTGAACCATGAACTGACAACTCATGTCGAATCTGAAAGTATGGAGAAAGGTTCTCTGGAAGACTTTTTTTGCATTTGGGCCAACCTTTGTCAATCTGGTTGCGCAGTAGTGACAGTTCTGGGCAGGTTTCACTGGCAGAAGTGAACTCTGGAAGAGAAATGGCACACAGTGACTCTTTAAAAACAGCAGCAATCATGTCAGGGTCCTCTGTTGCCTCATTTTCAGCAGTTAGTGGTAGTCGAGAAAGGCAGTCAGCAGTGACGTTTTGATGTCCTGGGCGGTAAGTTACATCGTATGTAAAACAGAGCAGTCGAGCTGACCATCTGGCAATCCTTAGTCCAGCACGGCCAGAACCTTTAGAGGTGAGTAACGTCGTAAGTGCTTGGTGATCTGTACGAAGAACAAAGTGACGACCCCAGAGGTAGGTTCTCCACCTTTCCAAAGCCCAAACGCAGGCAAGAGCTTCACGTTCGACCGTGGAGTACTTGCGCTCAGCAGAAGAAAGAGTTCTTAATGCAAAAGCGACAACTCTCTCACTTTGATCTGAATGCATTTGAGTTAACACCGCACCCAGTCCATAATCTGAAGCATCAGTAGTAACATAGGTTGGTAACTCAGGGTCATACAGAGCTAAGGCAGGACTATTGACTATCAGGCCTTTAAGTGAAGTGAAACTAGACTGTGCTTCTGTTGTCCACTTGAAGCTGAAATCTGTGGAGTCTCTGAGCACTGCACGTAATGGCTAAATAACAGTCGCAAAATCTGGAATGAACTTACTGTACCATGATGCAAGTCCAAGGAAAGATCTTAGAGAAGATGTGTCGTGTGGAGCTGGAGCATGAATCACAGCAGTGACTCTATCCTGATCTGGTTGAAGACCTTCTTTTGAAATGGTGTGACCCAGGTAGTTTAGTGATGGTTGACTGAATTTACATTTGTGCATGTTCAGTTTGAGTCCGGCATCAGTCAAGGCTTGAAGCACTCTCCGTAAATTTTCATCATGTTCGTTTTGTGTAGAGCCATAGCAGATGATGTCATCCAGGTATGCTTGTACACCTGGCAAACCTGCAAGGATGATTGACATCATTTTCTGAAACGCTGATGGGGCAGAAGCTAAGCCAAAAGGAACTCTGCAGAAACGAAAAAGTCCGTCATGGGTGATAAATGCTGTAATATCACGACTTTCAGGATGCAGAGGCATTTGGTAGTAGGCAGAGGCTAAATCAATCGTGGAAAAAACAGTAGCCCCTCGTAGATTTGAGAAAAGGTCATCCATGTGTGGTAATGGATGGCAATCGGCAACAATTACTTTATTTGGCTCCCTTAAATCAACACACATGCGTGGCTTTCCCCCATCTCTTCTTTGTGTCACGACAATGGGAGAAACCCAAGGAGAAGCATCAATACGTTCAATGATGCCCTTATCCTGGAGATCTTTGAGCTCCTCTGAAACAGCTTGTCTTACTGAAAATGGAAGTCTCCTGAGTTTTTGTTGCACTGGAACCGCATTTGGCAGTATATGTACTTTGTGTATGAAGTTTTTAGCGTAGCCAACTTCCTGAACTGACATGTCTGGAGAATGATCTGAGACAGTCTCTGGCACAACTGGTTCAACCGTAGGGGTAGGAGAAGTACTAGTAGTAACAACTTTTCGTCCGTCAAGTTTCATTTGTAAAGCCTGAAACAAATCTAAGCCAAGAAGAGCAGCACCTGACTCAACAACAACAAGAGTACCTGCAGTAGAATGACTATCATGAGAAATAGTACCTTTTAAGCACCCTTTTACAGAAATTTTCTCTTTTTCATAGGTAACAAGAGCAAATATAGGTTCAGTTAGCACACATTCGGAAAAGTAGGAGTGGTAAATGTTCTCTGGTATAATGGATACCGATGAGCCTGTATCCACAATCAGCTCAACATCTTTGCATCGTCCATTAACAGTCACTTGAACTGTGCAGAGGATCTTGTCTTGCACTGCATTGTTCATGTAAAGAACTGTGGGCTCATTAATGACGACTTCACGTACCTCCTTTTGAGTCGAACGGCATACTCGTGAAAAATGTCCCACTTTACCACACTTGTTGCATGTCATTTTAGCAGCAGGGCATGAAGGTTTGTTAGCAAGGTGGTTGAAAGATCCACAGCGGAAGCAGGAACGGCGGTTAGCAGCAGCTTGAGTCGTGGCAGGAGCAGGATCCGGCGGCTTCTTCTTCGTGTCCCAGCGGCGGCTTGGCTTTGGTTGCTTTTGTATGGCCCTCACTGGAGCAGAAGCGCTGGCAGCGGTAGCATCAGAAAGGACGTTGGCATCTCTTAATCCACTTTCAATTTGCAACGCCAATGTAGTAGCTTTAGCAAGTGTTAAGTCCGATTCAAGCAATAATCTGTCTCTTATGCGAGTATTAGCAACACGCTCAATCAGTTGATCACGTAGCATTTGGTCCTCCATGTTCCCAAAATCACATGTAGCAGCTAACTCCCTTAGAGAAGCTAAGAATTGGTTTACCGTCTCATCCGGTCTCTGTGCTCGTTGTCGAAACTTGTGACGTTCAGCAATGACGTTCACCTTCGGCACAAAATGTTCTTTAAGGGCAGCAATAGCAGTAGCAAACGTGTCTCCGGTATTCGGCAGGGTGTAGAAAAGCCTTTGGCCCTCTGTACCCAGGGCATGAAGAAGAACCGCACGCTTTCTGGTATCAGGCCAGCTATCCCCCGATGCAGCTATCACCAACATGTAGTTGTCGAACATTTTTAGCCATATTGGAAACTGTATCGCTGGTTCCCCTGGGCATGGCATGAATGGAGTAGGTAAAGGCACAGAAATAGACATCCTCGTCGCCAATGTTGTGGTGTGCTATGTAGAAATAGTGGAATAAGCAGGCATCCGACTTAGCTCAGCTTCAGTTCTCTCTTTAATTCCTTCTTCTTCTTCTCACATCTCCCATACATAGTCAGAGCTCCCCCTGCTGTCCTTTTCATGCAATAACAAGACATAACACAAACAGATAGAATTATGTCTCCCCCTGTGTGTCTCTCTCACAGCTGGCACACTGTGCCCTAATTACCATAGTAACAGAACACAGGCCCCAGCTGCTCATTCACACTACAAACACATGGCCATCTCTGTAACTATGGCAAACATTCAGTAAAAGCAGAGGGCTAGTATATAAGTGGTTTAACACAACCACTGTTAAACATTGGACTAGTGTGGCCATTTACAATGAAGCTCAATAAAATTTTCAAAATAAAAGCCTTGATCATTTTTATCATTGGTGATTAAAAAACTGGTGTTACCAAATCACTATTACAGACTGGATTAGTGTGGCCATTTAAAATGACGCTTACTGAACATTTCAAAATAAAAGCCTTGACCATTTTTACATCAAGCAATTGGTCTTTTGGGCCTTACATGACTGGTTTAACAAAACCACTGTTACACATTGAATTAGTGTGGTCATTAAAATGAAGCTTACTGAAACTTTCAAAATAAAAACCTGCATATTCCTCTCACGTCAGTGCACCGCCGTAGGCGGTGCAATAATATTTAGCTTTTTTTTTTAACCTTTTTTTCCGCTCAGGACAGTGAACTAACATTAACATTAGCATTTCACCCCCCTTGACTATATGCTTCGAACTGTTTTTAGATCACTCTTACAGATCCTGAACAGGAAGGAGATGTTCGGACTGCTTTGTTCAGAAAAACTAACTGCTACAAACAGAATTTTGTTTCTCTCTTTGTGTCTCACTCACACACACACTCACAGCTGCTCTTTAGAACTACAATGACTGAAGGTCAGAACTACAATATGGCGGAACTCTCAAATAGCACATATTAGGGATGAGCTGGCATTTAGATTTACTTGCTGTATGGGGCATTATAAAGCTGGATTAACCAAACCACAGGTACACATTAGATTAGTGTGGCTATTTGAAATGAAGCTTACTGAAAATTTCAAAATAAAAGCCTTGACATTTTTCACATCAGGTAATTGCTCTTTGGGTTTTATGTGACTGGTTTAAACAAACTACTGTTACACATTAAATTGGTATGGTAGTTAAAATGAAGCTTACTAAAAGTTTCAAAATAAAAGTCTGCACATTCCTCTCAGGTTAATGTACCGCCATAGGCGGTGGAATAATTTCTGCCTTTTTACATTTCCTTTTCTCAGGATAGTGAACTGCCTTGCGCAGCCGCTATTTGCTCTGAATTGGCCATTAGGCGGTAGCTCAGGGAGAAAAAAGGTTGTCGTACTTTTTGCATCGCACATTATTTAATCATTCAGTTTAATAATGCCTATTGGTCCCCTTGGAAATAATAAAAACTTGAACATCAATCAGCAAAATCACCAGGGGTATGGCATGTTATCTGCCCATTTCATAACCTGCTTTGGCACAAGCTACATATCATATGCTACGTTCTGTGTACATATTCATTAATGAATTATTTTCTGTAAGAATGTTTTAAAAAGATGTTTTTTAAAGTTTTGAATGTTTTGTGTCTGCATTCTAAGCTGGAAATTGCCAAACAATTTCACTGTAGTTTCATAATGACAATAAAGATGCCTGTAGCTCATAATGATTGTCTGTTCTGTGTTAACAGCTGATCGAGGGGAAAACGGAGATTACTGGCAGCAGGGGAGGTGGCATTCTGGGAGGATGGCACCTATGAGGGGATGTCAGGATGAACTGTGGTGAGGTGGAGACCCCAAGTTCCCCCAGCCAGGAGTTCAGTGACCTCAGGTACACTACTGGAGAGACGCCGGGCCTGCCCTGAACGCAGCTCAATGTTGGACATTTTTGGACAAAAAAAAAAAAAATGCTAGATGGTCCAGAAGTGGACACGCATTTATGACTTATTTTGTGTGGAAACAGTGAAAAAATAAAATGAAATGAACAAAAACCGTCTGTGCCTCATTTATGTTCCTCATATATGAACATGTTGCATATAAGCAAAATCATATGAATATATTTTATTACATTGGTATGCTGAAAGCGCCTTTATATGCTGGCTATTCGTATGTTAAGTAGAGTCGTTAACACCACCTGCTCTCCCGCACCTCCACCCCCCTGCCCCCCCAGCTTATGGGATTCCGCAATCGACAGTCTTTGACTTCCATGAGTGACAATGCGCTGCCCTGCTAGCTGTCGATAGCTGTCGCTCACGAGCTGCACTCGCATCAGGGTACAGGGTCAAACACGCCACTTTTTGTGCAGTCTTTCTGATATATTAGTTGCTAAATCTTGCACAAAATAGCCAGATAGAAGATGTACAATAATACCAGTTTAAACCTAACTATTTGAGGAAACAAAAAAATATGTTTCATGTTGCAGGGTAACATTAACAATATTAATTAAATAAATATATAAAATAAAATCTATTTAAAGTTCTTCATTACTGTTATGGTCTGTCAAATATATTTCTTCTTAGCATTAGATGTTTTCTCATCAAACCTATGGCACTTCAACAGTATTATCTTACCCATATCTGAAAACCATGTCTGTTCTTGCCATATATTCCCTTGTATTAATTATTGCCCGAAAGGCCTTGCAATATAGGTTTATTCCTCTGTACATAGTTTAGTTTATTCTTGAATTTTGTTCTTTGTGCATTTTCATTTAGTTTCCTTAGATGAGTGTTATTGTTTCTTGGTTTATGATTATGTTCTCTATTAGTTTGCTTCCTGTTTTTGACTCTCATCCAGGGGTGAAAGTAAGGGGGTACGACAGGGTACTGCATACCCCTAAAAGATTTAGCGGGGGTACACAGTACCTGCAAGAGAGGGGAGCGGCTGTCTGGTGTAAAACATGAATGGGTTCACTGTGCAGCCGTGAGTGCACCCACTAATCAGCCATGACTGATTAGTTTTTCAAGAACAATCTAAAACAGACTTAATCAGTTAATGAACACCTTTTTTCTCATTTCACATCGTTTCTGAACTGTTCCTGCTTTGCTAGAGCAGCGGTGCAATACGTCGATCGCGGAAGGTTTTGAGTTGATCTCGGCATTAGGTGACAAACTGAAAGCAGCCAGAACGCTGAGACCAGCACGTCCTCCTCTGGCTCTCTTAAAACGTTTGTAACTTTATGAAAGAACAACAACAAAAAAATCAACAAAATATGTTCAAATTAATGACCCAACCAACAATCTCAGGAATTATTGTTTCAATAAGGTATTGCGCAATTCTGTGCATTCAGTTCCATTATCAAAATAACTAGCAGAGCAGGAGTTTAAAATTAACTAATCAACCACCGCTGTGTTTATGAGAGGTTTATTAATGATCACAAAATAAATATAAAGCCTGCAAACCTAATATCGTAACGGACTGAATGTTATATTTTTAACGTAATCTTGGGTCGGCTTGGGGAGCGCAGGAGGTTGCCATGGCAACGGGTGTGCTTAAATGACAAAGAAACGGAGAGTAAAAAGATGTGAGTGGTTTTGGGTTGATCACCCGTCCAGGTTGTTTTACCTTTCTTTACCTTTGCTGTGGCGCATCATAGCCGCTGTAATTTCTGAACGTTCAATAAACGACAAACTTGGACTAATTACCTCGTTCTTTGTGAGTATAAGTCATTTACAACAAACATCAAACACGGTATATATTTTTCATTAAGTATTTAACAAACAAATGGCTTCTACCGCGATAATTATGTGAAATTAAGTTAATTGTCTAATATAAAACAATAGTTTGGTTCTGTCGGGCTCAGAGTCAGAGAGGCTTGTCCTTTATCAAACAATTTTGTTTTTTGCCTCTTATTTAGTGGAAATATTTATGTTGGTGAGACTTTCTCCAAAATTATAACCTTTTTCAACCTTTATAGCTCCACTGTTGAAAATGAGGCTCTAACATTCACAAATGACATTGAAATAAAATCCAGTCCAACATCTGGTTTCAGGTGATTCTTCTGGAACCTGTTAGAGGAAAAATATCCCAACTTCAGAAGATGTGCTTTTAACTTAACAGAGCTCTGTGGTTCCTCCTGTCAGTATGAGATTGAGGGTGAGGAGGCGCCATGTTAGGAAGAGAAGTGGAAGCTGCAGGATCTTCAGAACAAACAGGTCATGATTCTAGGCTACTAATTATCCCTCTGTCTGGACACAGGATCAATACAGCCAGTTTAAAAGCTAAAATGAATGGTTATATGCCAGACATAGAAAACTGGGATGCACTCCATGCCATGATGTTCAGAATTTAGGTCTCATGGCATCTCAAAGTGTCAACATTGCAGCCAGTGGGCTGAGGGAAATACAGCTTTATTTTGTAGCAATTCAAGAGCTACCCAGCTTTTATTGCTTCGCCAAAAAATTAATCGGCACAGAAACTCCAAAGCACACAAAGTAATATATATATATGGGTATATATATATTTTTTTGTTTGTTTGTTTGTTTTTGTCATAGTACTCCCAAGAATTTAAAACTACTTTCACCCCTGCCCTCGCCACCAGTGATCTTCACTCATCATGTCATTCACTTGCTGCTCTGTCCAAGCATCATGTGTTTCACCTGATCTGCACTTGATTTTTCACTGTTCAGCACTGGATTCTCTTTCATATCCTGATTTACATTTAGTTCTTTGCTCTACGGGTTCCCGTTTGAGTTTTGTGTGACTTTTTTTTTTTTTTACTCCTACAAATCCGTCTGCATTTCCCCATTAATATGTGACAGTTCACATATTGTCACGTATTGATGGGGAAATGCAGACCGATGTAAACCTGTTACAACCTCAGAAAATGTCCCAGTATACTGCTAAGTAAAATTTAAAAGTGTTGGTGCTACTGTTGCATACTGGACCACTACTGGTGTTAACTCTGTAAAATGAACACTCTCTATCATGGTACTACCATGGAAGGATTTCTTTATTTAAATGGGTTCATTTTTTTGAGGGATGTATAGTGAGGGTCTTGTGATTTTAGTAATTACTCGTTTACAAGGGCGATATTCAGTTGTTGGTCTTCCCTAGAAGCATGCAACCTCAAGATGGACATTAAATCACTTTTCAATACAAGTTGCTGCTCTGACACAACCACAGCACTACCAAAACATATGTACAAAAACCTGCTATAAAACATAAAATATTTGAAAACCAGACTTCTATGATCTGATAAGGAATCACACCAAGGCCATCAGCCGGTGTAAAACTAAACTGATGCGATCAAGCTACTGATAGTGGCAGGAGTGTGGAGCTGCAACAAGAAACTAACAGAAACACTGAAGAGAAAAAGATGCAGTTGCAGCCATGCATGCTTTAATGTTACACACCCCAGTTTTTAGCAGTAGCTCAAACACTAGTGTTGTTGTGGATCTAAGATGCAAAGTTTACCTTCAAGTAAATGCCCCGCTTCTGTAAATATTTCTGTCTGTGCCACCAGTTGTCCTTTGAATGCCCCCCAGGGGGCAATACCACCCCAGTTGAAATGCTAATTTACAGGGTGGAGTGGCAAAATGTTGTCCAGTCAGGATGCGACATGCTTACAGTCGGAATGTTGAAACTGAATCAGACAGTAGTTGACCTTTGCCTTCAATATGCTTTACTTTTAGCAGTTTTATTTGTTTTTCAGTTGAATTGGAAACAGAAAATGCCCCATATGTGCAAAAGGTGTAAAAATGGTTGTCAGGGTGTCTGGAAAGCATTGTAAGGGCACAATAACATGTAAAATTTACTTTCCTGAACTTTATATGTTGTTTTCTCATCAAAAACATACTTGGAATGTATGGAATGTATTCTCCATGAAAACCATTCAGCTGGGCAACACGCATGGGTAGACCAAGCTATGCCTTCAAGGCACAGCTCTTCCTCAGAGCTGCAGTTTCCAAGCTCCTGAGTCTAACAAAGCAGCCTTCCCCCACAAATTCACCAATCAACTCTTTCAGACTAGCTAGCACCAATTACCAACTGGGGGTACTGTGTATCCCCCAGTTCCTCCAGTTGGTAACTGGGGTTTTATCGGAGCTATATCTTAATGCAACACTGGTAAAAATATTGCTAAAGGGTTAAGAGAAGGACCATATTGTGATGACTTCCTCAAGGCGGAGTTTCAGAAAGATCAGGAGTTTTTAAAAAGCCCAATTTCAAGGCAATAAATTACAAAGTCAAATTTAATTTGAAGTCATATTTGAAGTATTCAGGATTTTTTGAACAGCTGATGGCAGCATAATATGGTACTGTGTGGCTGGAAAACACATAATACTGCCCCTTTAAATCAGGGCTTTGTCCTTTTCTCTGTGTCGCCATACAGCTTGTTGGAATTTGTTTTGCTGAATTTCTGAATAAACCTGAATCGAATTTACTCAGCATTACCAAGCAGAAAGTTAAGTTAAACTCTTAGCTTATATTCATCAGTACTGTGTCTTCTGCCTGTTTTGGATTTTGTTGTGACTTCTGTGGTTGTTCTCTGCTTTATGGCTGATTTCCTGTCCTGGCCTCTCTTGTTTTTCAGATGAGGGCAGGAATGCAGTACACCTGGCAGGAGGGGCTCAGATAGTATCTGAACACATTAAGTCCCTCTCCCAAAATACTGATCCGGAAAAAGAGAGACTCTTGGCTGTCTTTTGTGGCATGCTGATGAACTATAGCAATGATAATGGTAATGACCATCTTCCTCCCCCAAAGACTTTATACTTATCTCAACTAATCAGTGGGCGTTCTCTTTCTTCTTCCCAGACGGTAGATGTTGAACTTAATCTATGCTTCTCTAATTCAGGCTCATCTGTTCCCTTCTTTCTGTCACATCCTCTTGCTTTTTCATCATCTTCACCGAGGTAATCTAAAATCATTAACATCATCTTTCATCCTAGCAGTACCTTCCTCCCAACTCTTAGCCAGATGGGATTTTAGAGAGTGTGCTGTGACTCAGCTGCTAGAGCATCCTCATTTTTAAGCTATTTTAGTAACACAGCTCAAGGGAGCATTAGTCTGTTAGTCTATCACCCTTGTGTATAGCGAGACGGATAACGTGTTTTGGAGCCCTTACACTTGAACCCTCCTTTTATTTCCCAGAACCAGTAGCAGATTGGGCTTTAATGAATGACATGGCTCCAGATTTTCCACCAAATGAGCTCCACTGCTTTGGAAGAGCTGGTGCTTAGCAGTAAGACTGCTTCTGTCTGCCATCCAGCAAAAACAACATCCTTTGTCAGAAACTATATCCAAACATGTAGCTAAAATGCTTTTTGATGCACACTGTATTGATGCTAACTTTGGTGTGAGCCGATATTTTACCATATTAGTGACAGTGATGCAGAGTAGGATTATGGGGAGTTTAACTGAAGCGATGGTGAGGTTAGCAGGTTGGCTGTTTTTTTGTTTTTGTTTTGTTTTTTGAGGTTTTTAAAGGGAAAATGAGCATATATGTATTACATAAAATATCTGTAAATATTGGTTATACAGCAATAGTTATTTCAGATTTAAATAATCGGCCCAAATTTTTATATCCCCTTAAAATTATTTTAGGTATTTTGTTAAAAGTCCTGGTTTTTATCTGCCTAAATCTGGCCCTGAAATGATTATTATTTCATCCTCCAGTGAATGTAGCTGTTTTCACGTTGAGAAATTGATCTTGTCTATCTTCACAAAGCTTTGAAAATCAGCCACGGTTCCCTTTTGTTTTGCTGTGATAGAGGGCTGACTGACAGACCAGCCCACCAGATCTGCACTGGTGCTGTTAATCGCAGCCATCCCTCCATTGCTAGCTTTGTTAGGGGCTATAGGGGTGAACTGATTGCAGCTGGCCTTTCACCGAAATCGGTGAAAGGCCAGACAGCTGCAATCAGTTCACCCCTATTTCCTTTTCACTTGTGATCAGAAATGCAGGTTGGAACAATGAGGCATCCAAATTTAGCCTCAACAGTGGGCGGAAGAGAGGTTTTTAGTCATGTAATGACGAGGCTCTAAGACGGGAAACCATCTGAGGAACCATTTGGAGCCGGCTCTGGCTCCAGCTGTGGTTTAGCACTAGAATCAGTTCAGTGGAAAAACACTTGACCTGTTTGTTGCTGTCTTACAAAACTGCAACATTTTATTTTTTAAGAGTTATTCTTAAATTATACGCTAATTGTTGAGCTCTAGAACTTCTGACAAGCATCTGCTGCTGCTTCTTTGTAGTCTGCCAGCTCTTTCATACTTCCTAAATCCTTTATCATCCTAAGCAGTCTTGGAAATTGTGGAATTTTCAAGACTTTTAAATATCATTAGATCATTTTCCAACTCTGGATATTGTAAGTGGGAAA
The DNA here is from genome assembly GCF_904066995.2 of Poecilia reticulata. Taxonomy (NCBI): domain Eukaryota; kingdom Metazoa; phylum Chordata; class Actinopteri; order Cyprinodontiformes; family Poeciliidae; genus Poecilia; species Poecilia reticulata. The sequence continues at coordinate 1,622,717 of NC_088847.1, forward strand.
TAAGTTTCCATACTTTATTGCTTATTCCAGAAATAAATGGAGTTTACATTATGTCCTACTCATTAATCACTGTGGTTTTTACATAACCTCCAGATTAGCATTCAAAAATAATGATGTTTCACCCTCTATTTTAGCCTTTTACCTCTGGGATTAACACTGGCCCCAAAGTACTTTAATTGGTTTTAGTTTACACACAGTATGGTTTAAAGTCGAATGTAATTTATCTTGGGCAATTCATTCCACATTTATCTGTTATGGTTTCTAACTGATCTATTTTTGTCAGATGTAAATGTAAAAAGAACTAAACAAATAAAGTATGCTGGTTTTCCAGCCTTAGGCAAGGATTTTATGGCCTGCAAAATGTGAGCTAACTTCCAAAACTGACTCCTAGCTTTGCAACACCATAAAGTGAAATCTAGGACTGGTTAAGTCATGTCAACCAGAGACACCTTAACCTGTTACCTTTAACTCGCAAAGGCAGAAATCCTCATAAGTTTTTCCTCTATCAATGCGGCACTTGACTTCCAAACTAACCTATGTATTAATTTAAGGAAAACTCCAATTGGAGACAGGTAAGTACCAGGTTTTCCTACCTGGTCTCCAATAAAGATGGAGACCAGATGTAAGTCATGGGGTTTGATTGGACAGAAACCATAGAGAATAGAAGTGGTGACATGTGCTATCAAAACAAAGTGAACCTTACTGGGAAAGGATATTCCTTACAGTGCTGGGAAAAGTTTTTACCTCTTCAGACTGTCACATTAGCATGTTTCAGTTCATCAAGAAAATTGTAATTTCAAACAAAATGAACCTGAATCAATACAGAAGCCATCCAGTTGAACCTGGCTTTATGTTAAAAGTAATTGCCCCCTGAACTGCTCATGTCTTCATCAACTGTCCTTAAGTGTTTGTGAAGTCTGAAACATGGCTGTGGAGGAATCCTGGCCCACTCTTTTCTGTTTAAATTCAGGCATATCGGAGGGCTTTTCAGAATGAATAGAATATTTAAACTAGTCTATGCAATAGGTTCTTAGATGGATTTAACTAGTCCAGACTTTGACTAGGCTCCTCTCAAATCCCTTTTTGTTTATTTTTTACTGTTCGAAAGAGGACTTGCTGGTATACCTTGGATCATTGTCCTGCTGCATAACTTAAATTGTCCTGAAACTTATGGTCATAATCTGATGGCTAGAGATTGTTCTTCAGAATTTTCTAGAATCCATGGTTCTGTCCATTATGGTAATTAGTCTAGGACCTAGACTCTAGCTCCTAAGCCTCAGACTGTTTGACTGTAGACATGATGCTGTCTTCCTGAAATTATGTTAGCTTTAGGTCAAAGAATATTTTCCCAACAGTAAGTATGAGATGGGCCGTTTTGTTCATTTTGGGTCAACAATGGTTTTGGCTTTGGAATTCTCACACGGAGGCCAATTGAAGCAGAGCTATTCCGATCACTTCCATTCAACTCCAGTGTGGCGCCAAGATGATGAAATTTCCTTACTACTAAATATTTCACAATTAGTTAAGTGGGAACAACAGGATTCAGCCATGAAGTGGGAGGCCACTCAAAATTACAGCAAGGTCAGCAGATGTTGAGGAGTGTATTGTGTAGTCATCATCTTTCTGCAAAGTCAACAGCTGCAAACCTCCAAATTTATGTGGTTTTCATATTAGCTCAAAAGCTGCATAGAGAGCTGAATGAATGAGGTTTCAGGTTCAGACGGTTGCTCCCCAGTCTTGCATCACCAGGGGCAATGTGAAGCCTGGATGGGGAGGTGTAGAGCATGTTACCCTGGACTATATAGCAGTGGACATGTCATTCGGAGCAATGAATCATACTGCAGAGGGTTTGAAAGAACAGTACTTGCCTGACTGCATTGTCAGGTGTAAAGTTTGGTGGAGAAAGGAACAAGGAATGTGGTGTTGGGCTGTTTTAGCAGTTAGACTTGTTCCTTCAGTTGCAGTGAAATAACTCTTAATGCTTCAGCATACCAAGACATTTGAAGAACTTTGAGTGAACAGTTAGGAGACAGTTTCCTCATGTTCCAGTGTGGCTGAGCACCAGTCCACTTAGCAAGGCCCATAAACATATGGATGATCCAGTTTTGTGTGGGAGAACTTGACTGGCCTGCAAAGAGTTCAGTGTTTGATCACACAAATTTGCTTTCAGAAGGATGGTAAAAATTTCCCATTAACACTTTTGAGCCTTGTGGAAATTAAGAATTGAAGTAATTTTAGTAGCAAAGGATGCGCTAACCTCACATCAAATTCTGTGGTTTAAGAATGAGAGTTCATGTGTTTGTGATTCTGACTATATATTCAGAATGACAAACACGTGATTCTGAATTCACGTCACAGTTCCACTCTTTGTGTAGATTACTTAAAATCCACAGACATTTGAGGTTTTAATGAGACAAAATGGGAAAACATTGGAGAAGGAGGAGGAATACTTTTGAAAGGCTTTATCTATGGTTCCCTGTCCCGGACTGGATGGTGTGTTTGTGAGTGTGTACTTGTACATAGTACTCATAGAGGACCATCACCATTTTCACTAGCGAAGGGAAGTTATATGTGGAAAGTGAGTACATTGTCCTGATCCTCATTTTTTTTTCAGTTGTACTAAGCTCTAGTAGTTCGGTTTAGAGGTAAGTTGTGAATTAAGTTTTGATTAACGTTGGAAATATACCATTTCTGGTTAGGGTCTGGAAAATGTCCAGGTTAGGTAATAACTAATACAAAGTTCTCAGTTGGATAAAAGTACCACATTGCATATGTGTAGGCTTGTCGCGATAAACGATAAATCAATTAATCGCACGATAAATTAAACCTATCGACCTCATTTTAATTATCGGCTTTATCGTCTCTTCCTGCCTTTTTTTCTTTCTATTGATGACACTAAATGAAAAAAGGCTCAGCTCCGGTGCTCTCCACTGACCCTCCCTTTCTCATTTCATTAGTGTAATGTCCAGCTCACACTACACGAGTTGTCGGCCGATTGTTGGCCCATTTTCTAAACCTGAGAGACCACACATTAGCCGACAGAAATCCTAGGTATAACGGTTCGATCAGGTTCGATCGTGCCGTGTGGTGTCCAGCCACATGGGCACAAAATAATGGCTACAAGTCCAGTTAACTAATTTTAAAACCAGGCATTAATCAACGCTTTACTAGAATCTACCTGTGATGCATGTGGCTAGATTCAACGCAAAGTCCTGACTGAATGAAAATCATTGTAACCTATTTATGTCACGTTAACGAAGAACAGCTGAAAACTTACCGGATTTATCAACTGCGGTAGCAATTTGGCTCCAACTCCTCCCCTTGTCATTTCTATATTCTTTGCACAAAATGTTGAATAAATATTAATGTTGTTTCCACATATCTCCGATGTCCACTGGACTTCGTGTTGCGCCGAGTCAGCTGTTTGGGATTCCCCTCGTAATTTCCCCTCAGAAAGCACGGAGGAGAATCCGCGCTTTCTGATTGGCTACCTGTCACATTCAGCGTTAAACTCCCAGTCGGGGGAAAACCCTGATTTAGATCGGAGCGGCCACGACGACCTACCGTAACACACCACACACTGCAGGATGATCGTTACAAAATCACTAGCAAGAATCTTGGATAAGCCAACGATCTAAGATTATCTTAAGGGGAAAATAGGGGCAAAAAATCGTGTTGTGTGAACTACTGCATTAGGTTGTCGGATGTGCCCATCTTCTCTATTTAAATCTAGTGATTACTGAAGGGCAATATAGTATACAGACTTCATAATCTGCACTCTTTTGGTTGAATGCAGTATTTATTTTCACTTTGGCTTTATGTTGTTTACTTTTTACTCAAGTACGCTTTTTGTTAATGGAGACTGAGAATCCATTTTATTTTTGTTTTTGGTTGTTTTGTTTATTTAGTTTATCAGTTCCAGTGTTATGTGTTCTTTTGAAAATAAAGTGTATCTATCTATGGCAGTAAATCGCGTGCATTATTAGTCATTTCCATTAAATCAGTGACAAAAGGTATTGAAACAATATTATCGTTTATCGCAATAATTTTTTAGACAATTAATCGTCCAGCAAAATTTGTTATCGTGACAGGCCTACATATGTGCATGTCTATAGGTAATGGTAAGGACAAAAGTTGACCTGAAACTAGGACTGTATAGATATTTTGCTGATTTACACAATGGAAAACACTATTTATGGATTAGGGTTAGGCTAAATTCTTAGACTTGACTAGGCTTAGGGAAAACATCAGGATTAGGCTACACAAATTAATGGAAGTCGATGCAAGTTCACACAAGTATAGTAAGGCATGACCGTGTGTGTGTTGGCAGTGTTATGCTGGGTTATCTACTTGGCTGGGGATTGAGAGGTTTTGAAGCATTGCAACTTTCTTCAGCTTTCAATGTAACACCCCATGTAGATTTTAGAGTTAAAAGGATTGCCATTGCTTTTTGTTATTGGTGCATCAGCTTCTTAGCTTTTGCTAAGAAACTGAGAAGGCATTTGCTCTGGAGTAGGGATGAAAATGGGAGAAACATGCTCTCAATGCATAATAAAACTGGGGTTTTCAACAAAAAAACAACAACTGATGATCTTGTAAAATTGATATGAGCTAAGAAAGTAAGCAGATCTGTAAAGATTACTCCTTGGTGTCTGCAGTAAATAGTTGTCAGCGGCTACTGCTGAAAAACTATTTTATTTATTCTATGGGTCTTAATGTGGAAGAAAACAAATCCTTCAAATGAGCTGTATTAGATTTGTATGTAGTTTTTTCATTGATTATGTGTCAAATTATAGAATCGTTCCCCAACATTAGCAGCATATATTTAAGGAAGGTACCTGTAAGAGCTCATCTTAATAAAAACATTAATATTTATGTCCAGTTGCTAATAGTCTTTCTGGAAGTATGTGAGGTGATCATGGCTTTGCTCTCTCTGCTCTGTATGTCTTCTGTTCTACTGACTTATCCTCATAATTCTTGGTTTTCAGTACTGAAGGTGTTTTACCTCATTTTCCCTCTCAGCATTTAAATTATCGACCACATTTTATACACCTTAGAGGATCAACCTCTTATGTCCTATTATCCATATTTTCATCTTCAGTCATTAAGTGTTTGTATCCTGATACTGATAGAAGAAGAAATCTAATCTAAAATCCTGTTATTGAATATTTGCTGCCATGTGGTCAGCAAATTTCTCCACGGGAGCCGGACACGCCACTTCAATATAATTCATAATGTTTCATCTCAATATAATTCATAATGTTTCTTCTCAAATGACATAAAAGCATAGGTTTTTATGGCACACATCTTTTATATATTAAGAAACATCCCTTTACTGCATTTTTCATATCTGTGTTTTTGCAGATACCTTACAAGCACAGCTGATTACCCTGGGTGTTATTCCAACCCTGGTGAAGCTGCTGGGCATCCATTCCCACAACACCGCCCTGACAGAAATGTGTCTGATTGCTTTTGGGAACTTGGCAGAGCTGGGTAAGTATGCTACATTAGTCCAGGTTTGAAATATTCCATGTCAAATGTGTTAAACAGATACACAAGGGAGGACTGTTTTCTCAGCACTTTTAATGAAGGGAGGACTGTCTTCTCAGCACTTTTAATGCAGTATGATGTGGGGTACAAAACTAACTGCTGTTAGTGATGACGTGTGCTTTCATCTCTTTTCCATTTGCTCTGGAGAAGAGATGAAAATGGGAGAAACATGCTCCCATTGCAGAATAAAACTGGGGTTTTCACCAAAAAAACAACAACTGAGTATTCTGCTGGGACAGTTACTAGTGCACCGATTCATGGCAGATCACCAATCTTTTAAAAGCCTGACCTGCCCATTCCGATTTTGGCCAATACAAGATTTTGTCATAAAAGTCGCTAAATATAGTGACAAAGTCGGATCTGTTGATCAGCCCTCTCTTACGGCAGAGCACAAGGGGACAGTGGCTGATCCCCACTCTGTTGGTGAGCCTGCAGGTTTTAATCAGGAGGGTTGATGGAGCAAAATGGCAGCCTTGCTCTGTCAGCTTGTCCCAGGGCAGCTGTTGCTACAATCCGCTTGCCATCATCAGTGTCTGAATGTGCCCTTTGATATCTCAATTTGATATAAAGAACATTCTAAATAAAATTAATTTTTACTATTATTTGGTCCAAGTGGCGAAACGCTCAAGCAGCAAACAGCCAATGTAAAATGAATTAGCTTTTTGAAGACTGAAACGTGTGAGAACTTACCAAATTTGGCAGACGTATCACGCCTGAAAATTACGTATTTTAAGGGAGTCACTAAAATTACAACAGAAACTGTTTAACAGTGCCCTTTGGTAGCTTTCAAAATAGCTTCCCCCCATTGACCTTACTTTAGTGTAGAATCATGAAACTTGGCACACTTGTACAACTCCACAAGATGTACAGAAAGCTCTATTGGTCCTACGGTCTACACCAAACAGGAAGTTGGCCATCTTAGATAGAAGTTCCGATTTTGACCCCATTTTGGCCCCCATCAGCAATCCATGACACTCAATGGTGGGTGTGGTCTAATTCCTCTACAGTGCCCACTAGGGTGTCCACCCGTCCCATAAAATATGGAATCGTCCTGTATTTGGCTGTTAAATGTTGTGCCCTGTATTCGGGACACAATTTGTTGTATTTCTATAAATGTCCGATAGACATGCCTATCACACACAAATGAACACTAAATGTAATAATAATGACCAAAATAAAACACAGGAAATATTAAGGTGAGCTAAATTGTTGTGGCGGGATGTAAATAAGGCCCCCAAGAAAGTTACGGACCGACGCTGTTGTGGTTGCCTAGAGACAGACATTACGCCATAGTGAGCTGCTATCAACCTGCGTCTCTTTAAAACATCCTCAACCCAATACTCCACCGTCCTTAGGAGCAACACCTCTCGTAAAGATACAGACGTGAGAGGGAAGACGCAAATCCCAGGCTCAACAATGTTAGTGAGGATGAATACGGGCAAAAAAAACAAATGTGTCCATCATGGCGCAGTGCTGTATGATAGACAGAATGGATCAGGAGAGCAGGGTTTCCCCCAGAAAACTTTCAAAGCCCGGTGGTCAGGGCGCCGAGGCGGTCTACCAGCTGTCCACTGGGTTTTTGTATTAAAAGATGTTAAATAGACAGGAAAAGTAAAAATATTACTGGGTAATTATGGGAAAACATCGCCAGTGAACTGCTAATATAAACCCACAACCAGTCTTAAAAACAACTAATCAAAAAAATACAGTTAAAATAAATATAAATTATTTCCACTTTTCTTAAATCCAAATTAAGTCAGCGGCTCCATCAGGCCTCCCAGGGCTTCAGGGGCCACATAAATGCTAATATTTTAACACAGACATATAAATGTAACATTTGTTTATTGAGATTATCAATGCCTCCAACTGTCCTAGATTTCACTAAATCTAACACAGAAGCTGTTAGAGGTGCTGATGTTTTTAGCAACAAAAGAAGCCCCTAAAGCAAATTCTGCTCCGACCCTGTATTATGTGTTAAACCCGCTGCACTGGTTTAGTAGCTCTTCCATTTCGTGTCTGCTGTTTTTAACAAGGGGTCACAGAAACTATTTTGGTTGGTTGAGTTTCTGGATGAGTTTTTCAGATGTGCGGTGGCCGCGCACATTAACTCTGTCTGACTAAATGGACAAAGCATTTGATACGGTTTGGTGTACTGTGTAAACGGAAAAATAAAACTAGCAATAATACTATAATAATAATAAAAAATCAGCGTGATGCGTGACTGCTAGGAGAAAGCTCCTCACCGGGTTAAACCTGCACGATAAGGTTATTGCTGGGTCATTAACCACTACAGCGCACCGACCAACCGCGAACACAGACCTAAACTTTACAGGGAAGACGGGCCAAACGATGGGCAGCGTGTTGAGATGTAAACGGTACATAATGTTTTGTTCACAAATATACATCATTCTCACCGCTCACTGAAAACACCGCTGAAAGCGCGACTACAAGTTATTCCTGCGGTTCACGTAAAGTTGCGCAACCAGAGCTAACGCGGTGGGTTTAAACTCTTACCTTAATCAATAACTCCTCATAAGTGATCACAATTCCTCACAGGGAGCTGATGTAAATATCCATACAGTTCAGCCTGTGTCCATTTCAAGTGAAAGGAGGCACGCGCGATCCGCGCTGAGGTAAACTTAATCCAGCTACAGCAGCGCGCGAGGGGATTGTTCACGAGGTGATTGGTCAGCACGCTGCCGGCTTTAAATGCATAAACTATAAACACATCTTCTATAACCATATATTTTAGGAATAAATCTGCTCCGGTAGTGAAACGCTGAGTAACGTTCGCAATCCGGCTTTAAAAAAAAGGCGATTTTTTTTTTCCCTCCCCCTAAAACAACAAAAAAAGAAAAATCAAGAAAGGCTTAGCCTGGCGGTGGCGCTAGTAAAGCATGGCGGGCCGCCAGGCCTATAATACACTGGGGGAAACCTTGGGAGAGGAACTGCAGACCCGTCAAAGCCTAAAGAACCAGACATCAGCATCTCTTCATCCCTCACTCATCTCCTGAGGCTGATATGGTACAGAACATTTTATTATTGATTGAGTTTCTTATTGTGCTTTTAATAGACTGTTATGGTTTGATTATTTGCTTATTTAATGTATAATAATATCAGCCAAAATCATATAAATTGTCATTTAATTTAAAGAACAAATCATACTAAGAGATTAACAGTAAATATATAAATATTTCCTACTTTAAAAATGTTTGTTAGGGCTTTCTGTATGTTTTATTAAGAAATGTTGATGTCTTTTATTAATTCAGTGTTCATTGCTCATTTAATGTATTATTAATGTCAGACATAGACCTTCTGCCCAGAGGCAGTTCTGCATGGGTACCAACAGGGGTACAGAAGAAATTATGCTAAGTAAAGGTAAATAAAGGTATTATTGTTAAAGGTATTAACAAAATAATACTCAGTGTTTGATTATTTTAACCTTAACAGTATTACTTTAACATTGAATTAAAAAGTATAGTGCTGCACTTTTAGTTGCTGTATCAAAATAGGATCATGCTTTCCATCTTCTAGATCAGGTATCTGCAACCTGTATCTTTGTAGACACAAGTGGCTCTTTGGCTTATTTAATATATCAAATTATTGCTCTATTTTCTTTCTTTTTATTTTTTATTCTTTTTAAAGTCTCCCCATAAAAACAAACTGACTACCCCGGCCCTCGTGGTAAATTTGGTCTAGAACCAGCCTCCTTACCTAACTCCCTATTTCTATAAATATTTTGGTACTACTCTTTACAATGCCAGAATTTTCACATAACTTTTATACTTTTGGAGCCCGGTTTGAGGACACATTGTGATTATTAAATCAGGTGTTATGATCAGTGACTCAGTACTTGAATAGTTTACCAAATCCATTTTACACTTGCTTAATTAAACATGTTTATTTTATTTTAATTTCTGAAAGGTGGCAACCCTAGCGCCCACCAAAGTATTTAAAATAATCATCCCCAACTGAGAAAGAAACTAAGTGCACATGTGCATCTTGTCAGAAACTACGAAAAGGTCTCTTGGAGCCTTGGTCCAAACCTAACAGTAATTCAATTATTTTTGCATCAAAATGTGCCTTTTTTATACATATCGTATCTGAGCAAACTCCCCTATAGCTTTTGACATACAGACTTCAGAATCACTGAGCACAATGTCGAGGCATTGAAGATCAAAAGTTATCAAAATCTTTTTTGTACATCAAAGCATGTGGGTGCGGCCAACCCTCAAATTCTGACCATTCGCTATGAACACCAAGGTGCAATAACTTCCACGTACAAGGTCACAGCTGCACCAGACTCTCTTTCTCATTACAGTCCAGCCCTTGTCACATTCACATGGTCAAGTGGTGACATCACTTTAGCCCTGCCCAATTCGATCAGGAAGTCACCTGTTTTTTGGGGGGAGTTTTGTTTTTGTTTGTTTTTCTGCTGGATGTCTTACTTTTACTCTTTGATTCATATAGGTTTAAACCTTTGCCAAGTAACATAGAATAACTTAATGATGAATTCTCTCAACACTGGCTGATAACTGAACAATGTGAGTAGGTGAATATCAAATTTCAACCTTCACTGTTTGCATACAGTTGGCTCTAAATCACCGATTTGCACAAAACTGGATATGTATGACCTTTGTTAGCCACTAAAAGAGACCAATAGTGTATTGAAATTTGACTCCAGGGTGCCCCTTAGATTATGCCAGCAGTTATATCTCCCTGATACAATACCTGATCTGCTCCAAATTTTTTGTGCATCATCTTGGAGCACAGCTTCAAACATTGTTGGAGTATGTTAATGACATCACTAAAGCCCCACCCACTCAGAGAAAACACTGAAGATTATTGGGTCACTTATCCTGCTTCACCCTGTCTGTGACATAAGATTGAAACTATCCACTAACTGTTGATAACCACATATGACACATATCAAACCCTACAAGAAGTCCTCACTAATTCTGTGCCACAAAACAGGAAGTGTCTTCTTTCTGGGAGGTCAGGTTTTGACCAAACTTTTAAGATATGCTGCTGCACTCGCATTGAACTGGACTGGAAGCTATTTGGAAGATTTGACAAATGAACTGCCTAGTGGACAGTTGCAGGAACGTGATAGCGTGATAGCATTGAGAATGGTGTTCGGTGGCAGTGTTGAAGTTTGTTTTTTTTATGGATGTAATAGCATGTTAATGTGGAAAAGCACTGATATTCAATATAGTTGACTAGGATTAAATATTGTTTGCAACTAAAAATACAGGGAATTTAAACTGGCAGATGACTGCCAGTTTAAATTCCAGTTTAAGACTTAGTAAAACTCTGATTTCATTAGCAAATCTAGAATAGGAATTTCTGGATAAATTATGTCAGGATATTGTCACCTGGACAGATAATTTCAGTTTTTTCTGTATATGTATAAAGCATCAGTTAGAGGAGTTCAGATCAGAAAGGAGCATCATTTCTAATGCTGCTTGTCACTTCTTCTACTTTCAGAGTCCAGCAAAGAGCAGTTTGCTTCCACCAACATTGCTGATGAGCTGGTGCATCTTTTCCAGAAACAGACAGAGCATGAGAAGAAGGAGATGATCTTTGAAGTTCTGGCTCCGCTCGCTGAAAATGGTAAAGTTCCAGAGTTTTATGTTGAAAATCCTCAAAAAGTCACATTCTAATATAATAAACAGAGTGTGTTGTCCTGGTCTTAGAAAGGAACCACTTACTGCACAGCTAATGATCACGTCTCGGTGTGAGTCAGGCTTCCCAAACTCTGCACAGCTCACAGACACCTCCTGCTTTTTCCAAACGTGTCTGAGAGTGTATTTGAACAGCAGAGAGTTAATCTTAGCAAGTGTTCCCACGCCAACTGTCTCCACGACAACGTTCTACCTATCTGTACTTAAGAGGCACCTGCTTGCCCCTGCTTCTGTTTGTCGCACTGTGTTGTGTTCGTTAAGTTCTGCAGGAGCAAATGAGAGTCAGTTGTGTGGATAATGAAACCAGATCACACTGGAAGGGTCAATGAACTGGATGGGTCAGACTGTAGGTGATTTAGTGGAGGATGAGTGTTTGATCCATCTTTTTCTTCTACATCACATATTTAGTAGAAGGCAGCAAAGCAGAAGAAGATGGATGGACGGACAGACAGACAGACGGGCGGGCGGGCCACTACAGCCCATGTCGTCCTACTCTTATGGGGCTGGATGGCCGCTGCAGTGATAGACATTATTATATGGCCCCGTTTTTGTTGTTTTTTTCAAAAGTGATCCATAGAAAAATTGTTTGTAGAGAAGAGTTAGTTTATTTACTTATACAAATAAGGAGTTAGCTTTGTAGGCTGGTACTAGGCCAAGTTTACCACGGGGACAAGGGGAGTCTGTGTTTTTTCAGGGGGACACTTAAAACAGAATTAAAGAAAAACAGAGCAATAGTTTTTCATTTGTTTATGTGAGCCATAGAGCCACTTGTGTCTAGAGCAGGGGTGTCAAACTCCAGTCCTCGAGGGCCGGTGTCCTGCAACTTTTAGAAGTGCCTCTGCTGCACCACACCTGAATAGAATAATTAAGTAATTAGCCAGGCTCTGGAGAACTGAGGAGGTAATTAAGCCATTTGATTCAGGTGTTTTGTACCTGTGGCACATCTAAAAACTGCAGGACAGCCACCCTTCAGGACTGGAGTTTGACACCCCTGGTCTAGAGGTTGCAGATCCCTGATCTAGCAAATGGAAAGTGTGATCCTATCTCGATACATCAGCTAAAAGTGCAACACTATCATTTTTAATTCATTGTTAAAGTAAAATTGTGAAGGTTAAAAAAATCCACCACTGAATATTAACAGAAGGTGTTTGTTGCACACCCCCACAAGGGTTTTGAACCTGCCTTTTTAACTAGCTCTTTCTTTGCGCTCTTAGCTGCGCTGCTTCCTGCTTTCTCTGTTTTGATGTCAACCGGTTACATCAACAACAAACATTACTGCGGTTAGCTGGTAGAGTGCAGATCTCTATCATAGGCCAAATTTCTGTTGTTTCCACTAGGGCTGAAACGATTCCTCGAGTGATTCTAGTACCTCGATTATTAGAATTCCTTGTGGAAAATTGATCTGCCTCGAACCCTCGTTAAATTTGTGTTTTATTATTTAGCACACCGTGTTCCAGCCGGGTCGTTATTTGCGCTCTCACTTCTGCCTGAGTTGACGAAAGCTAAGTGATAGCAGTATAATATCCAATTTTCAAGTTCGGCCTGGGAGGATTTTACTGATTCATGATTATGTCTGGGTTTTTGTCGTTTTTCGGGACGGGGCACGTCGCCCTACTCTTAAGGGGTGGGATGACCGCTGCAGTGATGGACAATATTTTATGGTAGTGTTTTTTGTTCTTAAAATGTGATCCATAGAGCAATCGTTTATACATAGAGTACCCCAAAATTGTACAGATAAGAGTAGCATACCTTAAACATGTTTAATTAAGCAAGTGTAAAATATATTTGGTAAACTGCTCAAGTTCTGAGTAACTGATCATAACACCTAATTTAATAATCAAAATGTGTCCTCAGGCAGGGCTCCAAAAGTATAAAAGTTATGTGAAAATGTTGGTGTAGATATAAATATAAAGAGTATTAATAAAATATTTAAACAATTGAGTTAGGTTTGGAGGCTGGTTCTAGATCAAATTTACCACGGGGGCCAGTGTTGACACTGTTTTTTCATGGGGACAATTAAAAAAGAATAAAACAAAAAGAACAAAAAAAAAACCAGAGCAATATTTCATCATTTGATATATCAAGTGAGCCAAAGAGCCACTTGTGTCTCCAGAGATCCAGGTTGCAGATCCCTGGCAGATGGAAAGTGTGATCCTATTTTGATACAGCAGCTAAAAGTGCAGCACTATAATTTTAAATTCATTGTTAAAGTAAAATTGTGAAGTTTAAAAAAATCCACTTCTGAATATTAACAGAGACATTTATTTAGCATAATTTCTTCTATACCCATTTTGGCCCCCATCTAGAACCGCTCCGGCACCAGGTCTATGTCTGACATAAATGACCACTGAACATTGAATTAATAGAAGATGTCAACATGTCTTAATAAAACAAACAGAAAGCTCTAACAAACCTTTTAAAGTAGGAAATATTTATGTAATTAGTGTTGATCTCTTAGTGTGATTTGTTCTTTAAATGACCATTTGTACTTTCGGCAGATACGACTATACATTAAATAAGCAAATAATTGATTATTCAATAATCAAACCATAACAGTCGACTTAAACAACAATAAGAAACTTAATTAATCATTAAAAAAATGTTCTTTACCATATCTGCCTCAGGAGATACTTGAGGGATGAAGAGACGCTGGTGTCTGGTTCTTTGGGTTCCAAAGGGTCTGCAGTTCCTCTCCTGATCCATACTGTCCGACATCATGCAGCATTGCACACCGCGCCAGGATGAACACATTTGCTTTAAAAGACTATCAGGGGCGTATCTAGCCCTGTTTTAGGGGTGCTTTAGCACCCTTAAAACTGTACCTCAGCGCCCCTGAATAAGATTCCCACCCCTCCGTAAAACACAGTTAAATGTCGCGTCCCGTATTGATATAGACGGTTATGTCTATCGGTCATAACTGTCCGATAGACACGCCTGTCACACACATATCAGCACTATAATGACCAAAATAAAACACAGGATATATTAAGGTCAGATAAATTCTCGTGGCGGTAGCTAAAGAACCCCCAGAACACTATGCAGACGCTACGGACCGCAGTTGCGTAGATACGGACACTACACAGCCGCGCTATCAACCCGCGCCTTTTTAAATTACCACCTGATACTCCACCGCCCTTACAAGCCAAACCTCTTGGAGAAATACAGATGTGAGGGAAAAGACGCACATCCCAGGCTGAACAATGTCAGTGAAGATGGATAGTGTGTCTATCGATGAAGTGTCCGTCGTGGCGCACTGTGCTGCTGTATGATATGGGACAGAAATGGATCAGGAGAACAAGACAGCAGACCCGTCAGAACTAAAGAGCCGGACACCAGCATCTCTTCATCCCTCAATAATCTTCTGAGGCTGATATGGCTGATTGATTCGGTTTCTTCCTGAGCTTTTAGTAGACTTTTGTGGTTTGATTATTTGCTTAGCATGTTGAGTTTGGATGATACTTTATTTAATACATAATAGCATTAGCCAAAATAATATAAATACCCATTTAAAGAACGAATCATGCTAATAGATTAATAGTACATACATAAATATTTCCTACAGTAAAAATGTTTGTTGTTTCTGTATGTTTTATTCAGAAATGTTGATTTATCTTAAGAATTCGGGGTTCATTGGTCATTTTATGCATTATTTCACTATTATTTTGTTAATGTGGTTACCAGTTTGGATAATCTGACTTCCTCACAATGAAGAAAAAAAACCTGCTAAGCAAAAATACACCAGACCTGAAGCCTAGCAGTGGTCCTAGACGGGGGCTGATGGGGGTAATTCTACTAAATGTGTTTTGTTAACATTTAGTGGTAGATTTTTTTTAACCTTCACAATTTTACTTTAACAATAAATTAAAAATTATAGTGCTGCACTCTTAACTGCTGTATTGAAATAGGATCACATTTTCCATTTGCTAGATCAGGATCTGCAACCTGAATCTCTGGAGACACAAGTGGCTATTTGCCTCACTTAATACGTATATCAAATGATGAAATATTGCTGGTAAGTTTGGTGTAGAGCAGTGTTTCATAACCTTTTTTGGGCCAGCGCCCCCCTAGCCCTTATCCAGGTCCCTCACCGCCCCCCACCAAAGAATTTGTAGGCTACTTTGCACCGACTATTGTAGATGTTTTGATTTTCATGCTTGTTTCTGAATTTATCATCAAAAATAATTTCCCAGAGAACAAAAAAGCCATGGGAATAGAAATTATTTTCACAGGTGTGTAAGAAAAATGCAATGAACATTCAAGTTAAAATTGGTTGGCCTAAGAGCAGCCAATCAGAGTGGGAAAAAAATATTCTTATTTTGTGCCATTTTCTAGTTGCTAAATATTCCACAAAATGACCAGATAAAAGATGTACAACATGCCAGTTTAAACTTTGAACTATTTACAAACGACTGAGCTCTGGACTGTAACTACATTAATCATAGCTCTTCTTCAGTGTTTCTGTCAGTTTCTGGTGGTGCAGCTCTGTGCTGCCTTCAGGAGAATGGGACATCAGAGTATCATCCATAAAATTTCACCTACATGGCATTTATTGTGCAAACCAGAGCTTTCAGTGGCAAAACAAAAGTTCCAGATCCTTTTAATGCCATACAAATATGAGACGGAAACATGGATTATATCTTTATATAGACCTGTCTATTGATTTGTAGATTAATAGTTTTACTGGACAGAAATTACAAAGAACAAATCTGGTTCTTAATCAAATCCTAATGAGTCAAATTGAAAGTGTCATGGAGTCATCAGCCTCATGACATTAACACTGACATGAAAAATAATATTGGGCTGCCACCTTATCGTGGTGGAGGGGTTTGAGTGTCCCAATGATCCTAGGAGCTATGCTGTCTGGGGCTTTATGCCCCTGGTAGGGTCACCCAAGGCAGACAGGTCCTAGGTGAGGAACCAGACAAAGCGCAGCCCGAAGACCCCTTATGATGAACACAAACTTTGGACTTCGTTTTCCCTCGCCCGGACGCGGGTCACCGGGGCCCCACTCTGGATCCGGCTAGAAATAGTCGGCCTCACCTTGACACATGGCTCTGGTTCTGGAACCAGTCTCCTTGAGAGGGGCTGGACGTACTTCCACTCTGGAGTTGCCCACGGTGAGAGGCGCTGGGCTGGAGTGGGCATACTTGTTGCCCCCCATCTGGGCGCCTGTATGTTGGGGTTCACCCCGGTAAACGAGAGGGTAGCCTCCCTCCGCCTATGGGTGGGGGGACGGGTTCTGATTGTTGTTTGTGCTTACGGGCCAAACGGCAGTTCGGATTACCCACCCTTCTTGGAGTCCTTAGAAAGGGGTACTGGAGAGTGCCCCTCCTGGGGACTCCCTTGTTCTACTGGGGGACTTCAACGCTCACGTGGGCAATGACAGTGAGACCTGGAGAGACGTGGTTGGGAGGAACGGCCTCCCTGATCTGAACTCGAGTGGTGTTCTGTTGTTGGACTTCTGTGCTTGTCACGGATTGTCCGTCATGAACACCATGTTCAGGCATAAGGGCGTCCATATGTGCACTTGGCACCAGGACGCCCTAGGCCGCAGTTCGATGATTGACTTTGTCATCGTCTCATCGGATTTGCGGCCATATGTCTTGGACACTCGGGTGAAGAGAGGTGCGGAGCTGTCCACTGACCACTACCTGGTGGCGAGTTGGCTGCGGTGGTGGGGGAGGAAGCCGGTCAGACCTGGCAGGCCCAAACATGTAGTGAGGGTCTGCTGGGAACGTCTGGCGGAGTCCCCTGTGAGACGGAGCTTCAACTCTCATCTCCGGCAGAACTTCGAATACGTTCTGGGGGAGGTAGGGGACTTTGAGTCTGAGTGGACCATGTTCCGTACCTCCATTGCCGAGGCGGCCTATCGGAGCTGCGGCCGCAAGGTTGTTGGTGCCTGTCGCAGGGGCAACCCTCGAACCCGTTGGTGGACACCTTCGGTGAGGGATGCTGTCAAGCTGAAGAAGGAGTCCTATCAGGCCTTTTTGGCCTGTGGGACTCCAGAAGCAGCTGATGGGTAGCGGCGGGTGAAGCGGCATGCGGCTCGGGTTGTCACTGAGGCAAAAACTCGGGCGTGGGAGGAGTTTGGAGAGGCCATGGAGACAGACTTCCGTACGGCTTCGAGGCGATTCTGGTCCACTATCCGGCGTCTCAGGAGGGGGAAGCAGTGCAGCACCAACACTGTTTATAGTGGGGATGGTGTGCTGCTGACCTCAACTCGGGACGTTGTGGGCCGGTGGGCAGAATACTTCGAAGACCTCCTCAATCCCACCAATATGCCTTCTGTTGAGGAAGCTGAGCCTGGGGACTCTGGGTTGGGCTCTCCAATCTCTGGGGATGAGGTCGCCGAGGTGGTCAATAAGCTCCTCGGTGGCAGGGCCCCAGGGGTGGATGAGATCCGCCCGGAGTTCCTTAAGGCTCTGGTTGTTGCAGGGTTGTGTTGGCTCACACGACTCTGCAATATTGCATGGACATCGGGGGCAGTTCCCCTGGATTGGCAGACTGGGGTGGTGGTCCTCTTGTTTAAAAAGGGGGACCGGAGGGTGCGCTCCAATTACAGGGGGGTCACACTCTTAAGCCTCCCTGGTAAGGTCTATTCAGGAGTCCTGGAGAGGAGGGTCCGTCGGATAGTCGAACCTCGGATTCAGGAAGAGCAGTGTGGTTTTCGTCCTGGTCGTGTAACACTGGACCCAGCTCTACACCCTCAGCAGGGTCATGGAGGGTGCATGGGAGTTCACCCAACCAGTCTACATGTGTTTTGTGGACTTGTAGAAGGCGTTCGACCGTGTCCCTCGGGACGCCCTGTGGGGGGTACTCCGGGAGTATGGTGTACCAGGCCCTTTGATACGGGCTGTCAGGTCCCTGTATGACCGGTGTCAGAGTCTGGTCCGCATTGCCGGCAGTAAGTCGGGCTTGTTTCCGGTGAGGGTTGGACTCCGTCAAGGCTGCCCTTTGTCACCGATTCTGTTTATTACTTTTATGGACAGAATTTCTAGGCGCAGCCGAGGTGCTGAGGGGATCCGTTTTGGTGGCCTTAGGATCGCATCTCTGCTTTTTGCGCATGATGTTGTTCTGTTGGCTTCATCGGAACGTGATCTGCCGCACTCACTGGAGCGGTTCGAAGCCGAGTGTGAAGCGGCCGGGATGAGGCTCAGTGCCTCCAAATCCGAGGCCATGGTCTTGAGCCGGAAAAGGGTAGAGTGCCTTGTCCGGGTCAGGGGGGTCGTCCTGCCTCAAGTGGAGGAGTTTAAGTATCTGGGGATCTTGTTCACGAATGAGGGATGAAGGGAGCAGGAGATCGACAGGCGGATTGGGGCAGCGTCTGGCGCTGTACCAGTCCGTCGTGGTGAAGAGAGAGCTGAGCCAAAAAGCGAAGCTCTCGATTTACCGGTCGATCTACGTTCCCACCCTCATCTATGGTCATGAGCTTTGGGTCATGACCGAAAAACGAGATCACGGGTACAAGCGGCCGAAATGGGTTTCCTCCGCAGGGTGGCTGGGTTCTCCCTTAGAGATAGGGTGAGAAGCTCGGTCATCCGGGAGGGACTCAGAGTAGAGCCGCTGCTCCTCCACGTCAAGAGGAGCCAGTTTAGGTGGCTCGGGCATCTGGTCAGGATGCCTCCTGGACGCCTCCCGGGTGAGGTGCTCCGGGCACGTTCCACCAGGAGGAGGCCTCGGTGAAGACCCAGGACACGCTGGAGGGATTATGTCTCTCGGCTGGCCTGGGAACGCTTTGGGATTCCCCAGGAGGAGCTGGAAGAAGTGGCTGGGGAGAGGGAAGTCTGGGCCTCCGTTCTGAAGCTGCTGCCCCCGCGACCCGACCCCGGATGAGCGGAAGAAAATGGATGGATGGATGGATGGATGGATGGATGGATGGATGGATGGATGGATGGATGGATGGATGGATGGATGGATGGATGGATGGAAGAAATAAATATATCACATCTAATTAAAAACACAAATAAGTGATAAGTTCTTTACTGTTATTGTCCAAGTTATATGTATTCTCAGTACTAGATGTGGTCTCAACAAACCCATGACACTTCAACAATATTATTTTACCTTTTATCTGGAAATAGTGTGTTTATTCTTGCCATACAGTCCTCTGTATTAATTATTGCTCAAAAGGTCTTGCCATATAAGTTTACTCCTCTGTATTTACTTTAGTTTCTTAGTTTATTCTTGCATTTTCTTATTCATCCGTTTCCATTTAGTTTCCTTTGATTAGTATTATCCTCTCTTTGTTTATTGCTATGTCCACATTAGTTTCTTTCCTGTTGCTACATTTATTTGATCGTTTGTTGACCATCAGTAATATTCACTCGTCACCTGCTGCGCCGCCTAATCGTCATGTGTTTCACATCATGTGTTGATTTTTCACTTTTCAGCGTCGGATTCTCTGTTTTTATGCCATAATTCACATCTAGTTTGTCGCTTCGTTTTATGTCCCACTTCTCCTGTTTCAGAGTTTTGCGCAATGTGCGCAGCTGTTTTTTTTTTTTTTGTTTGTTTGTTTTTACCCCCTGAGGTGCGCAGCGGTCGGGAAGCATATCGATGGGGAAAAGCAGACTGACATAAACCTTTTAAAACAACGGAAACAATTTCTGCATTCTGATTATTGAAATTTAAAAGTGCTGTGTTGTTCTATCACAGCCGTTTCATACTGGATCACTTACAGCACCAGTATTAACGCTATAAAATGAATGCTCTCTATCGAGGTATCACCCATGGAGGGATTTCTTTATTTAAATGGGTTCATTTTTCAGAGGGATACAAAGTGAAGGTATCGTGATTTATAAGTGCGATTTTCTGTTGTCCTTCCATGGAAGCGGGCAGCTTTCAAACAGAAATAAAACACTTTTTAATATAATTTGCTGCTTTGACATGATCACAGAACTGCCAAAACATATGTACAAAAATACCAGACAAATGAATCACAGCAACGTCACTTCTGGGACTGACGGGGTGAGCTACCAGTAGCAGGAGAGGAGCTGCGCCAAAATCTAACAGAAGCTAACAAACACTGAATAGAAGAGCTGCCATCGATACAGTTGCAGACAAACATGATTTAATGTTACACAATACAGTTTTACCAAGTTGCTCAAAGTCTAAACTGGCATTGTTGTGCATATAAGGTGTAAAGTTTACCCTCAACCAAACGCCCCCCAAAGGCATCCCAGCGCCCCCCTTTTGTAAAAATGTCCGCCAGCGCCCCCTGCCGTCCTCTGAACACCCCCCAGGGGGCGGTACCGCCCACGTTGAGAACTGCTAGTGTAGAGCCACCCTCCAAAGAAAACAGTAAAGACCATTATGAATATATTTTTTTAACCAGCTATGAGGGGCCAGACTTGTATCATCAGCAGCTTTATTCAGATGACAATTTAGAATTATTTTTGTTATATTTATGAATGGAAATTGTGAAATCATTTGAAGATTACTTTGTAGTTGTTCAGTACAAAATGTTGTATGTGTTCAAAATATTTGGAGCAATAAATAATGAGTTAGTCTGATCTTGTTCCTTTGTTTCGAAGTTTGATTAGTGACTGTTGTGTTGTTTTGTAATTAATTAACCTCACTGGAGTCACTTAAATAAGGTAAAACTAAAGAACAGCACAGAATGTGAAGCTGTTTCATTGTGAACAGAAAGGTGTTTGGTACTGAAACTATGATAGACTCACTTCATGAACTGTGAACTGAAATATTAAAACCCTGACTCATAAGTTCTACTTTTCGATAGATGGACGTACATTCTTGTTTAAAAAAAAAGACCAACAGCCACATAACGTTCAGATAAAAATCAGGGTGATGCAATTTCTACATACGATTTTCAAATAAATTTCAGGTTAATGACAAATAGAGAACTCGTCATTAACCTGAACTACCAGCTTGATAATAAACTGGTTTTAGGTTTATTAATCGTATGAAATTAATAAAATGTTCTTCAAATGAAATACATAGTTTTGAGTAGATTTTATTTTAATTTCCGGGGCAGCAGACCCCACTAGGACTGTGTAACTCCGCAGCTGCTTGTGTCTCATTAATGTTGGCAGATGTTCACAGGTATGATGTTGTCTGATTTTGTTTCACATATTTACAGCTCTGGAAAAAATGATCAGTTCTCTGATTTTACTCTTTATAGGTACACGTTTAAGTAAAATGAACATTGTTGAACTACTGACATGTCTCTGAAATTTTTTATTCATTTTCAGACTTGTCAGTGTTTGAGTTTTGATTTGAGGGAACCTGCAGTGTGACATACTGAATAGACACGTACAGTTATATCTCAGCTGATTGTAATTTGCCTGAATACCCTGTTTTTGAGAAGCTGTTTTTTTTCTGTTTCTTTTTTTTCTTTCTTTCTTTGTTTTTCATTTCTCTAATATGAGAGAATAATTACTGGCATGTATACTACAAATAAAACTTGTTCAGGTAGTTACATGATTGTATTTCCAAAGTGGAAAATCTCAATTAAAAATATTTTGGCAAAAAAACAAATATTCGTTTACAACAGCCCTAGTTTCTACCCTATACTGTATATTTCATGCATTCCTTCTGGATAGGATTTGAATTGGAGTTTGTGTTTAGCATTAGCTTCTGCTAAATAGTGTGTTGGTTTATCATGTTAGCATGAGCTTCTGATAAATATTATGTTGGTGTAGCAATTCAGTGTTACTAATGTTACTAATATAATTAGTGTTGTAGGGTTAGCGCAACTAACTTTTTAGTTTCCACCACTGATAACAGCATTTTTCTATCTGGGCTTGACAAATAAGTTAATTGTAAAATAAAATAAAGGATTTTTCTGATAGTAAAACAACCCAAAGCTTCCTGTTATATGCTGAAATCTAACTCCATGATGTGGCTGTTGCAATCATCAGCTGATGCATATCAGCTGATATGCCTCAGCTTCCTCTCCAGAAACTTCTAACACCATTTCGGCTTCCTCTACATTCATTTTTAAACATCTCACTGATGCAAAACATTTCTGAACTCAATCAGTGCAAACGGTTGGCGTTTATC
Organism: Poecilia reticulata; assembly: GCF_904066995.2. NCBI lineage: Eukaryota > Metazoa > Chordata > Actinopteri > Cyprinodontiformes > Poeciliidae > Poecilia > Poecilia reticulata. The sequence goes on from NC_088847.1 coordinate 1,644,973, forward strand.
TGTGGGGAGGTTTGATGATTGGCAAAAAGATTGGTTTTTAGTCCATCCAATTTGATATACAACCTTAACCAAGAAAAGCAGATTTATTCATGATTGCTTTTCCAATATTGTTACAGAGGTAAAAAAATAAATAAAAATAAATTCACGTGTCTATTTACCTTATTATATGTGCTTTGTTCTTATGTTAGCTAGGAGCATCCAGGGATTAGCTACCATGACCACCAGATTAAACAGTGTAATTAGTATAACCCCCAGAGTGGTCTCTGTTCTGATACTGCTGTATTTCATTGATGCTCTAAATGTTTTTATTGAGATTTTCCCAAGGTAAAAATAAAATTGAATAAAATATTTTGAGCTTTAAATAGAATTGGCCTATTAAAAAGGTTTATGATTAATTTTTAATCTGGGGATTGTGGACTACTTGTATTGTTTAAAAATCTACATTAATGCAGTCTGGTGCAGTTGTTCCATTTTGTTGTCCTTCTCTTCCTAGATGTTATAAAACTGCAGCTGGTGGAGGCAGGCCTAGTGGAGTGTCTCCTGGAGGTGGTGGCTCAGACTGTGGACGGTGAGCGGGAGGAAGACATCGCCCAGCTCAAGACTGCCTCAGACCTCATGGTCCTTCTGCTACTCGGGGGTAAGCTCTGCTCAGGGGACATCAATACGTACAGTGACTTGGAACTCTGTCTCATTTTGTATGTATGGATGGAGGTTTCCATCACAGGGTTTCCCCCAGAAAACTTGCTAAGCCCGGTGGTCGGGGTGCCGAGGCAGTCCACCGTGTTTTTGTTTTGTTTTTGTATAGAGATGTGCCGATCAGGTTTTTTCCTGCCGATTCCGATTCTGATCACATGATTATTATTTTTTTAATCATAAGCACTACCGGTTACATTATGTGGAAAAAGGAACCATGAATTCACCTTCATTTAGACAAAAACTTGATTTAATAACTTTTTCCGAGAAAAAAACAAAACAGGCATTGTGCAAATTGTACTGCTATCGGTAATACTATCTTTAACAGACTGAAAACATATGAAGGCTCTGAAGAGGCTAAATAATGCAAAGAGTCAAAATAAATCCTCTCAACATTGCCAAAAATTTCAAGTATAAAACTTTAGGCAAATACAGGATCCATTACAATAAACAATCCTGAGTTACTGAATGAAAACTTCCTGATAGCATGGCGGCTAGCTGATTACTGCTAGTTCTGAGTGGCTGTTTTTGACTGAGCGGAGTAATTATGCAGAACAGGGAGGAGGCAGATGAGAGTGATTATTTTTTCAGAGATTATTTGTCTCATGTTAGGACAGCGAAAGTTTTATTACGTATGTAAAATTAATTTTTTTAAGTTAGACGCTGCAGTTTTAAACAGAGGTTCGGTGTGAGAGTTCACTACCAGGTGCAGCAGAAGCGGCGGTTCGTCTGTGAAATATTACTACCTGTAGTGCGTAGCAGTGGTTCAACAGTGAGAACAGAACCAGCGTCTTACACCGCAGCTCGAACACTTAAATAATTTTGCGGGTTATTTGTTTAGCTTTCTGACCGTCATGCTAATCCGTGTGAGTGTAGCTGTGCGCTGCTTTACCTGCTATCTGATCGCTCCATATGTCTTTTTTACTGCAGTGAGTCTCTATTATGGGGGCGTTTACACGACAACGATCCAACAAAAACGGCACTTTTGTTCCGTTTTTGTTGGATCGTTTACACGATAACGTTCTGATTACGATCTGTGTTTACACAGTAACGGTGCACATCGAAAACGTGTAATGCTCTCGCTGCGCCTAGTTGGAGCTAGGTTCTTTGAAACTTTGAAAGTGGGCATGTGTTTAAAAAAAAGTTGTACTTGAAGGCATGTGGATTTCCGTGAGAGAACACGCATTGTGTGCGTCTGATTAGGGCGCATGCAGTTGGAAAAAGTGGGAAAACTTTGCCGAAAAACCTTGTTTGAGCTTTCACGGTGTCTGTAGGGCCCGGACTGGAAGCTGTTTATTGTTTTTACCTTGGAATGGCCAACAGTCTGTTATTCCTATATCAATTTGATAAAATTGATATCTTGTATCTTGTTACGTTTTAACAAGATACATATCACGTTTTAACAAGATAACTATCACGTTTTAACAAGATATGTATCACGTTTTAACAAGATATGTATCACGTTTTAACAAGATAGTATCACGTTATAACAAGATAAGTATCACGTTTTAACAAGATACATATCACGTTTTAACAAGATACGTATCACGTTATAATGTGATAGCGCTCAATTTTTTTTTCCTGCGTTATAGCAATGCGCTTCCGTACTATATAGCCAAACTCCATCAAAATATGGCATTGTTTTTATGCCATATTAGATTCGTCGTGTTGATGCATTTTGATATGCTTCAATTTTCCACCAAAAAATGCACACTTCCCCATTCACGACATTATTTAATTTTTAACCAATTTAGAACACTCTCTTTGTCACTTTCAGGAATTACTGAGTAAATGCATCTTATTTTCTGGATACAAAGTTAACCTGTAAAGAGTGAGGTTTTACCGATGTCTATATTTGACCAGAGTAAAGTTAAAAATCTGTCTCATTTCAAATGGTCTCCTGAGGGTTTCAAATATTTAGGGGTATTTGTTGACGGTAACCTTAAAAACCCCTTTAAACTCAACTTAACTAGCCTCCTTCAGAAGGTGAGCGAGGATTTAGGAAAATGGATGGATTTACCTCTCACATTACTTGGTAGAATTAATGTCATAAAGATGAATATCGTCCCTAGATTTGTGTACGTGTTTCAGTCACTCCCAATTCATATGATCTCTTTTAAAAAATCAATTAGAAAATTTATTTGGCACGGTAAGCCACCAAGACTTAGCATGGATAAATTATCGCTGCAGTATGAGGATGAAGGTCTGAAGCTCCCTAATTTTCAACTATGCGGCTCAGTTTAGGTTCTTGGCACAGATGTTTGACTTGCAGACTCCTCCTTTATGGCTCAAAATTTAAACGGAGATAAAAGAAGAGATGCCAATAAATTTGCTTTATAAATGGGATTATAAAACTATTAAAAATGTAACTGATAACCCTTTAATAATACAGTCAATCCAAAATTGGTATTATGTAAAATCATCTCAAGGACATATACAGCACTCATGTCAACTTAAATTATAACTGGTATGGATAGTTCCAGAATCAAATGGGAAAAGGATTTGGGAATATCTATTGAAAGGCAATTATGGAATAATTTGTGCAGAGAAGGTTTCACCTCTACTCTTAATGCTCGATTTATAGTAGTACAATTAAATTTTTTACATCAGTTATATGTTACCCCACAAAAATTACATAAATATAACTCCAGTATATCTCCTCTTTGTTTTAGATGTGACATGCAGGAAGGAACATTCCTCCATGCTACCTGGCAGTGCTCTAAATTGCAGGGTTTTTGGAAGGGGGTTTGCAAAACGCTATCAGACATTCATGGCATCACGATTCCAATAGACACGGAAATTTGTGTATTGGGGAAATTTATGAACTCCAATCTAAAGACAAATTATGATAAGAAACTTACAGAAGTCCTTCTGGCAGTTGCTAAAAAATGTATTACAACAAAATGGAAATCAGACGCCCCCCTTCCAATTAAAATATGGCTTTGTGAGATAAAAAGCAGTGTGACCCTAGAAAAAAGAATCTATTTGATGCAGAATTGAAGTAAGACTTTTTATAAAATATGGCAACCATTTTTAAGGTATATGCAAAATCTACCAGCACATTGGATTGATTGATCATCCTGTAATCGAGCTGAACTCGACAGGATTTATGAGCAAATCTGATTCCATCTGTCTCTGATTCATATACATTTTTATTTCATCCTTATTGATTACCCTCCTCCCCCACCTTAGTCACCCCTATTCAGTCCTTCTTGTTATTTGGTTGTTGTGTTGTATTATTGTAAATGTATTTTACTTAATGTTTGAATGGTGCTTTAGTGTGAACCATTTTTGTTCTGTTAGTTAATACTTGTGATATTATTACTAAAAACCCAAAATAAAGTATTCTAAAAAAAAAAAAAAAGATGTTAAAGTGACAGGAAATTTAAAAATATCACTCTGGAATTATACGTTAAGGGAAAACATCACCAGTGAAACACTACTTAAATCAACAACTAGTCTTAAAAACAACAAATCAAAATATACAATTAAAATTAATATAAATTATATTTGCACTTTTGTTTAATCCAAATTAAGTCAGCAGCTCCATCAGGCCCCCCAGGGCTTCAGGGGTCCCATAAATGCTAATATTTTATCACAGACCACAGATACATGGATGTAACACTTGTTTATTGAGAAGATCAATACTGCTAAATTTGATTCAATTTCAGCAAACATAAATTAAAATATTTTGAATTGTTTAACATTTAAATGTAAGATTTTAAGGAGCTGGCAAGTTTACTTTGTAAAAGTTCAAAGAACAATATTCATAGTTAGATTGTTTTGTTACCCTAGCTACAATTTGATGCTGTGAGTTTAATCTTTAAATTTGAGCTCTGTTTGTTCACAAATGCAATTTAGTAAACTGCAATTATAAGTGATTGCTTTTTAGGTTGTCCAATTAAACTACTCCCCCTCTCTCAGATTAAATCCAACACATCTGTTAGAGGTGCTGATGTTTTTATCAACAAAAGGGACCTCTAAATCAAATTCTGCTCAAGGCCTCATACAGCATGATGAGATAATCTGCTGCACTACGCAGAGATATGCAACAAACAGGAGATTTAATTCAATGCTGCTAATGTGGCTTTAGTAGCTCTTTCATGTCATGTCTGTTGAGTTTTTAATAAGTGTCACAGAAACTATTTTGGTTGGACGAGTTTCTCAGATCTCCACGTGGTCGAGCACATTAACTCTGTCTGAGTAAGTGGACAAAGCATTTGATACGGTTTGATGCATTGTGTAACCGGAAAAATAATGCTGAAAATAATAATATAATAATATAAAATCAGCGTGATGCATTACAGACAGAACGCGAAAGCTCCTCACCAGTCTGAACTTGTATGATCAGGATAGCACTAGTTCGTTAACTAATACACCAGCCAACCGGGAACACATAGATAAACTTTATCAGCGCAGGCAGAGCCGGGTGCTGGGCAGCGTGTTGAGATGGGAAAGCCGCACAAAATTCTTTGTTCACAAATATAAATCATTCTTACCGCTCGCTCAACGCACCTCTGACTACTGCACAAATGCAGTTCACGTAGAGCTGCGCAACCAGAGCTAAGCAGAGTGGTGTTTAAAGTCCTACCTTGATCAAAAACTCTGGAAAGAATCATAATTCCTCACAGGGGATTGATGTAAATATCCATACAGGTCAGCCTGTGTCCAGTTTGAGTGACAGGAGGCGCGCGGGATCCGCGCTGAGGTAAACTTAATCCAGCTTCTGCAGTGTGCGAGGCAACGCGCAGAGGCAACGCTCAGAGGCAACGCTCAGAGGCGCCAGCGGTGTGATTGGTCCGGCTTTAAATGCATAAACTATAAATCTATCTTCTATAAACATATCTTTGAAGCGCTCAGAGCAACAGAGACGCTTGCAATCCAGCTTTTTTATTATTATTATTTTTCTAAACACATAAACAAGAAAGGCTTAGCCTGGCGGTGGCGCTAGTAAAGGATGGCGGGCTGCCAGGCCTGTAATAAACTGGGGGAAACCCTGCATCAGCTTTACCTATGTCCCTATGTGAGGGATGTAATGTATTGTAATGTAAATGTGATGTAATGGTAATGTATGATAAAGTTCATGTTCATCAGAGCCATGCTGGGATGACTTCCCTGTTATATAATTCATATCCTTTTATATAAATATGTCATAACTGTACAACAGACCCATGCACACTGATATGTAAATATACATTCTGCATCCTCTTTCTGCTCCCTCTGCACTTTTCTTTCGCTTTAGACATTTCATTAATTTCTGTTAAAGCTGAATTGAACCTGTCTTGTAAGCAACCCTGCAGTGACTTAGCATGCAGGCAGCAGCTGTAAGCTGTCCTCCATCTCTCTGTGCAGATGAGTCCATGCAGAAGCTGTTTGAGGGAGGAAAAGGCAGTGTCTTCCAGAGGGTCCTGTCCTGGGTCCCATCCCACAACCACCAGCTGCAGCTCGCCGGGGCTTTGGCCATCGCAAACTTCGCCCGCAACGGTCAGCTCTGATACTGCGCCAAGTGAAACAGACAAATGTTGGCAGGATTAGACAACAAGTGACAAACTGAATTCATGCAATGGAGGGGTGTAAGAGAGAACGGGCAAAAGATGAGCAGTGCGTGTATATACACACACACGTATGTATGCATGTATGTATATATAGATGTCCAAAGTATATATATATATATATATACATACAGTGGGGAGAACAAGTATTTGATACACTGTTGATTTTTCAGGTTTTCCCACTTGCAAAGCATGTAGAAGACTGTAATTTTTATCATCAACTGAGTGATGGAATCTAAAACAAAAATCCAGAAAAATACAATGTATGATTTTTAAATAATCAATTTCCATTTTATTGTGTGAAATAAGTATTTGATACACCAGAAGAAAGAAACTTAATATTTGGTACAGAAACTTTTGTTTGCAATTACAGAGATCAGACGTTTTCTGTAGTTCTTGACCAGGTTTGCACACTCTGCAGCAGGGATTTTGGCCCACTCCTCCATACAGATCTCCTCCAGAGCCTTCAGGTTTCGGGGCTGTCGCTGGGCCACACAGACTTTAAGCTCCCTCCAAAGATTTTCTATTGGATTCAGGTCTGGAGACTGGCTAGGCCACTCCAGGACCTTAAGATGTTTCCTACGGAGCCACTCTTTAGTTGCCCTGGCTGTGTGTTTTGGGTCGTTATCATGCTGGAAGACCCAGCCACGACCCATCTTCAGTGCTCTTACTGAGGGAAGGAGGTTGTTGGCCAAAATACATATACATGCCAATACATGGCCCCATCCATCCTTCCCACAATATGGTGCAGTCGTCCTGTCCCCTTTGCTGAAAAGCATCCCCAAAGAATGATGTTTCCACCGCCATGCTTCACAGTTGGGATGGTGTTCTTGGGGTTGTACTTATCATTCTTCTTCCTCCAAACATGACGAGTGGAGTTTAAACCAAAAAGTTCTATTTTTGTCTCATCAGACCACATGACCTTCTCCCATTCCTCCTCTGGATCATTCAGATGGTCATTTGCAAACATCAGACGGGCTTTGACATGCGTTGGCTTGAGGAAGGGCACCTTGCGTGCACTGCAGGATTTTACTGATCGTTTTCTTTGAGACTGTGGTCCCAGCTCTATTCAGGTCATTGACCAGGTCCTGCTATGTAGTTCTGGGCTCATTCCTCACCTTCCTCAAGATCAATGATGCTCCACGAGGTGAGAAATTGCATGGTGCCCCAGACCGAGGGAGATTTTCCGTTATTTTGTATTTCTTCCATTTTCTAATAATTGCACCAACTGTTGTTGCCTTCTCACCAAGCTGCTTGCCTATTGTACTGTAGCCCATCCCAGCCTTGTGCAGGTCTACAATTTTATCCCTGATGTCCTTACACAGCTTTCTGGTCTTGGGCATTGGGGAGATGCTGGAGTCTGATTGATTGAGTGTGTGGACAGGTGTCTTTTATACAGGTAACGAGTTCAAACAGGTGTAGTTAATACAGGTAATGAGTGGAGAACAGGAGGGCTTCTTAAAGAAGAACTAACATGTCTGTGAGAGCCAAAATTCTTACTGGTTGATAGATGACCAAATACTTATTTCACACAATAAAATGGAAATTAATTATTTAAAAATCATACATTGTATTTTTCTGGATTTTTGTTTTAGATTCCATCATTCACAGTTGAAGAGTACCTATGATAAAAATTACAAAGCAAGTCTTCTACATGCTTTGCAAGTGGGAAAACCTGAAAAAAATCAACAGTGTGTATCAATTACTTGTTGTCCCCACTGTGTGTGTGTGTATATATATATATGTGTGTGTGTGTGTGTGTGTGTGTATGCGTGTACGTATGTACATTTCTTAAGAATATCTTTTCATGGGACAACACTGACAAATTGACACTTCGACACAATAAAAAGTTGTCTGTGTACAGCTTATATAACAATGTAAATTTATTCTTCCCTCAAAATAACTATTAATGTCTACCACCAGCAACAAAAGTGACTACACCCCTAAATGTCCAAAGTGAGCACTGCTTGTCATTTTCTCTCTAAAATGTCATGTGATTAGTTAGTGTTACTAGGTTTAAGGTGTGTGTATAGGGAGCAGGTGTGTTAAATTTTTAGCACAGCTCTCACATTCTCTGATACTGGTCACTGAAAGTGACTAGTATCATGGCACTTCCATGCGGTGAAGGCGGACGCTTCTTTCCTCTCCCCCATGCCTGCCCTGCTTCCTCTTGTTTTTGTCCTGTCTTTTTCTATATTGATGTCACCACCTTCACTCATGTCTTTGTTTTGCCCCTTTATTTTGTCTGAATGTTGCCATTTGCCCTAATGTGTCCTTTCCTCTTTTCCTTTGGTTTATTTTGCTTGTATTTCCTTTTAACTCATTTAAAGCACTTTGAATTGCCTTGTTGCTGAAAATGTGCTATATAAATAAAATTACCTTACCTTACCTACCTCATGGCAAAGAACTATCTGAGAATCTTAAAAGACAAATTGTTGTGCTACATGAAGATGGCCAAGAGGATTGCTAACACCCAGAAACTGAACTGCAGCACAGTGGCCAAGATCATTCAGCTTTCTAAAGAGTAAGGTCCACTCAGAACAAACCTAGCGTTAGTCGTCCAAAGATGCTCAGTGCACATGCTCAGCGTCTCATCCAAATGCTTTCTTTGAAAGATGGGTGCAGAAGTGATGCAAAAATTGAAGAGGTCTGGGGTCAGCCTGTCAGTGCTCAGACCATACACCTCACACTACATCAAATTAGTCTGCATGGCTGTCATCCCGGAAGGACGTGTCTTCTTAAGTCTGTACACAAGAAAGCCCGCAAACAGTTTGCTGAAGACATGTCAAGAAAATACATGAATTTTTGGAATCAGGGTCGTCTGGTCTGATGAGACCAAGATTAATTTGTTTGTTTCAGATGGTCTCCAGCATGTGTGACAGCTGTCAGGTGAGGAGTACAAAGTTAAGTTTGTGATGCCTACAGTCAAGCATGGTGGTGAGAATGCCATGGTCTGCATGAGTCCACCAAGTGTTGGGTAATTACATGTCATGAACTCCAATCTGCACTGTGAAGCAGAGAATGATCCCCTCTCTCTCGAAACTGGGTCGCAGGGCAGTGTTCCAGCATGATAATGACCCCAAACACACCTGTAAGACGACCACTGCTTTATTGAAGAGGCTGAGGGTGAAGGTGATGGACTGGCCAAGCATGTCTCCAAACCTAAACCAAATAGAACATGTTTGGAGCATCCTCAAGGGGAAGGTGGAGGAGCACAAAGTCTTGAATATCTGCCAGTTCTATGATGTCATCGTGGATGAGTGGAAAAGCATTCCAATGGCAACCTGTGAAGCTCTGGTGAACTCCATGCCCAGGACAATTAAGGCAATTTTGGTAAATAATGCTGGCCATACAGGGCTGCACAGTCGCGCAGTTGGTAGAGCTGTTGCCTTGCAGCACGAAGGTTCTGGGTTCGACTCCCGGCCCCGGGTCTTTCTGCATGGAGTTTGCATGTTCTCCCTGTGCATGCGTGGGTTTTCTCCGGGTACTGCGGCTTCCTCCCACAGTCCTAAAACATGACTGTCAGGTTAATTGGCCTCTCCAAATTGTCCCTAGTTGTGAATGTGTGTGTGCATGGTTGTGTGTCCTTTCTGTCTCTGTGTTGCCCTGCGACAGACTGGCGACCTGTCCAGGGTGAACCCGCCTCTTGCCCGGAACGTTAGCTGGAGAGGCACCAGCAACCCTCCCGACCCCACTAAGGGACAAGGGTGTAAAGAAAATGTATGGATGGCTGGATGGATGCTGGCCATACAAAATATTGACACTAGAGGAACTTTCAGTATGGGGTGTACTCACTTTTGGTGCCGGTAGTTTAGACATTAATGGCTACATATAGTTATTTTGAGGGAAGAATAAATTTACACTGTTATATAAGCTGCAATAGACTACTTTTCATTGTGTCAAAGTGTCATTTTGTCAATGTTGTCCCATGAAAAGTTATACTTAAATATCTGCAGAAATGTGAGGGATGTACTCACTTTTGTGATACACTGTGTATATATTGCAGGTTTTTCAGTTATCCTTTTGACTGAATAGTTGTGCCTGCAAGTATTTTCCATGTTTTATGCCTAAATTAGGTGAATATATTGCCAGATCATTTTTTAATTTTGTCAGATTACACAGTAGCATTTAGACCTAAAGCAAAAAATTAACAGTCAATCCAGGTGATCGGCAGTTATCGGCCTCAATGATTATCGGAATCGGCAGCAGAAAACCTGATCGGAGCATCCCTTATATGTGCGTGCATGTATGTATGTACATGCGTGCATGTATGTACATACATACATACATACATACATACATACATACATACATACATATGTTTGTGAACTAGTTGAGTAGTTTAGATTTTTCTTTATTTTTACCATGATTTTCTTATTTTCTCATTACCAGTTTTTGTATATGAAATGTCAGGTTTGTTCATCAATTTCATTCACTTGTTTTGAGGAAAATGTGTGAGTTGAAAGCAAACTAAATGAAAAATGGAATCAGAGCATCTCCAAAAGTAAAAGAACCACAGCTGCACTGGTAAAGTCAACTAGGTAAAATACTCGGGTGAAACACATCTGAGTGCTCAAGTAATCAGTTAAGCAGACCAATCAAATGAGACATCATTGGGAAACGTTTTGGGCTGCACTGGTTAAAAGGGAGAGGACCAAAGTTTTTTGGTTGGTTGTGTCGAGACATAAAGAACAGATCAACAACACTGAGAGGAAAGGAGACATCTTAGGACACCAGGAAGAAGGTGGTGACAGCCCATCAGTAAGACAAGTCATTTACAAATGGAGGGCACTAGGCATCACTGCAACGCTGCAAAGAAGTAGACAGCCATCAAAACTTGCACAAAGAAGCACCAGAAAAATAATAATGTAGGTAAAGGCCAACCCACGCATCACCTCCAGAGAGTTCCACACCTCTCTGTCTGCAGCTGGGATAAATGTATATGCATCTACAATCAGGCAAAATATTAATAGACCTGGTATTCATGGGAGAGTTGCTAGAAAGAAGCCACTGCTCTCAAGAAAGAACAAAGTTTCCCATTTAAACTTTGCCAGAGAGCACTTGAGCAAACCAGAGGCTTTCTGGAAGTCCATTCTCTGGAAAGATGAGTCCAAAATTGAATAATTTGGCCACAATCAAAAGTGCCATGTTTGGAGAAAAGTCAACACTGCATTTACAGAAAAGTACCCCCTACCAACAGTGAAGCATGGTGGTGGAAATGTGAAAGTCTGGGCGTGCTTTTCGGCCTCTGAACCTGAATGACTCCATATGATCCAGGGAACCTTCAATTCCCAGGACTATCAACAAATTATTGACCAGAATCTCCTGCCAGCAGTCAGAGTTGAAACTGGGACAGAAATGGATTATGCAACAAGACAATGACCCAAGGCATTCCAGCAAAAATACCAAAGAATGGCTCAAGAGAAAGAAGATTCGCACTCTGGATTGGCCCAGTCAAAGTCCTGATCTAAATCCCATAGAAATGCTGTGGAAAGATCTGAAACGGGCAGTACATGCCATGCCAGATGTCCCTCCAACCTGTCTCGACTGACAGAGTTCTACAAGGAGGAGTGGACAAAAATCCCAAAAAGCAGATGTGAGACACTCATCTACAGTAACTGAAGATGTTTGGTTGAAGTAATGGCTGCAAAAGGAGGTGCCACAAGGTACTAACTGAAAGAGTTCACATACTTTTGCACTTGGCAGATTTTCTGTTTTTGACAGATAAAATACTTTTGTTGAATAAATAACAAAAATATGTATCTTTGTGTTCATTATTTGGAAGGTCCACATTACAATTTGAGCTTTGGATGTTCATTTCACATAATTTATCATTTTTCTTTAGAAAACTATGGCCATGTTTCGGTGGTTCACAAACTTTCAAGCAGCACTGTATGTGTGTATGCATATGTGTATGTATGTATGGGTGTGTGTGTAAAATATTTATTTTTCTTTTCTCTTGAACTTTCTTGCAGTAGCAGCAGCAAGTATTATTACTTGATATTATTAGTACTGTCTCCTGATAACCTCATGTCAGGTCATGTTTGCGTTGCACTGTGAGCAGACGGGAACTGCATCCACATGGTGGACACTGGGATTGTTCAGAAACTTCTGGAGCTGTTGGAACGCCATGTTGAAGAAGGCAATGTGACGGTGCAGCACGCAGCGCTCAGCGCCCTGCGGAATCTGGCCATACCTGGTGAGATGCTGCATTTCTCCCACCTTTCACTTGCACAGGATGATTGACCTCGAATAAACCAGTTTATACTGTTTTCACATTGAAAGTTTCATCCTTATTCTCTGTAGCAGTTAGACTTCTACTCTCTTTAAGGTCAATCCTTCTGGCATTTTCAGACTGACCTTTGAACTCATTGTAGTGACATTCCATCACAATGCTAAATGTCCATTTTTGACTTATAGTAGAAACCAGAAGTATACAACTTCTCTGTTCAAAGCCAAGATAAAGACACATTTATTTAGAACTGCTTTTAGTACATTGTAGTATTTTGTCATTTTTATGTTTATACTCACTTTATTTAATTTTGTATTAGTTTCTTAATTTTTATTCCTGTACTAATGGAAAGTACTTTGGTGCAGTACTCACTGTTGTAAAGTGCTATATAAATAAAATTTGATTGATTTTTTTTTTTTTCTCATTGTCCAAATTTAAATCAAACATATCGAACTTCTGATTTCAAAGACATTCATAAATAAATCTCTGACACATTCTCTACTATATTTCTGGCATTTAATTTTGGTAATTCTAATTGACATAGAACAGCATAACTTTGGTCTGATTTAACTTCAGACAGTGAGATGAAAAGGTGGATGTGTGTTTTTATTCAGTGTATGTAAATTCCTGGTTCCAACTGTATTTTCTACAAAAGCAACAAAAGCCTGACGGGTTAAACAAAGCATGAGGAGAAAGTGATGGACCTTTGGACTGGTGTGATGCATCTGCGTCTCTCTATCTCTGTAGTGGTGAACAAATCAAAAATGCTGTGTGCTGGCGTGGCAGACGTGGTGCTGAAGTTCCTGCAGTCAGAGATGCCTCCAGTCCAGTTCAAACTACTGGGAACGTTACGAATGCTCATCGATACTCAAGGTAGAGTAGTTTGTCCCTCCTTTCAGCTCAGTTCCCAGCCAGCACTATTGAGTGGTGAAAGAAATTAAATGATTTAGGTTGAAGATTTTATGAATCAGGACATAATAGGTATGCCCTGATCAGGTTTTTTGCTGCCGATTCCAATACCTATCATCCATGAGGCCAATCTCTGCCAAATTTGAGTGCTTCACCCCCGAAGAAACTTTCCACCGCAACACGCAAACGTCCCCATTCACTGTTAGAGCGTCAAAGGGTGACAGGATTTGTTGCCGTGCGCTTGCGCAGTGTGAAGGACAGAGGAGAAAGCTGCACATGCAGGCTGCTAAGTGAGATAAATGTGATTGATTTTGGTGATCAGCAACAAGAGACGGTGATTGGCGATCACCCATCATACACTTTTTCACAGAAATTGTCTAATTATGATGGGTGGCCGATCGATTAGCACACCTCTAGGACAAAACATGACATTTATTCCTTTTGACCCAATGCTTCAATATTTAACCCAGCTCATTTCATTATTCAAGAACAGAATATATAACAAATGTATTTCTACCTCTTGAACTTCTCCACTTTTCAAACATCAAGAAAAATAAAATCTTAAAAGTGTGGTGTGCTTTGTAGAACCTTTCATTATAATTACAGCTGCAAGTCTTACGATGGGTATGCTAATTAGACGTAGGTCTGGAATTTGACTAGAACAATGCTGTGTATCTTTGGCTGAATGTTAAGGGTGGTTGTTGAACCTCCACCCAGCCTCCAGCAGGTTTTCTTACAGGACTTTCCAGGGTTTAGTTTCATGCATTTTCCCTGTCTTTGATGTCCCCATCGCATCATACTACCATCACCATGCTCCACCCTGGGAGTTGTATGTTTGCGTTAGGTGTTTTGTATTTAAGCCTAAAATTAAGATTTTATTTTATTTCCATTCAACCCAGAAGGTTGTGAAGCGGTATTTGATTAAAAATAGATATATTTTTGATTGTTATGAATTCAAATCTTCTCCTGCGCCTACAAATGTTAAATAAGTATGCACAAGTTGCCTGATACACACAGACAAAACTCCATTTACACACAGATCCGGTTACGAGTGCACAAGAATCTTTGAGACTCATTTCACGCTTCCAACAGCCTGAGATATGTGCGTAAGCCTGCCTAGGCGGAAGGCCGTTGCCTTGGTAGGTTTGCAATAGGTTGACACACAGGTCAACCCTGTTCACTAATTAGGTGTCTTCTGGAGACTGAATACAAATTCACACCACACTTTTCAGTATTTCTGTTCTAGGTTGAAAACCATGTTTTATATTTATTCCACTTCATTGTACTTTTTGTTCTGTAGCATAAAGTCAATAAAACACAGTGAAGTTTGTGGAGAAGAATCGAAAGGTCCAATGATGTCCAATACATTGTGTAGTAAAGTTGCCACTCAAATCTACTTAATTTGTTTTGATGACCAATAGAGTTTCTTGGTATTCTGCTCAAGCCCAAATTTAGAGTTCTACCTACATACACACACAACTATGAAGAGAACTCCTCCTTACTTGTTGCTAATGTTGCTTGCCCACTTTGTGCCTTGGTTCAGCTCAAGCCGCGGAGCAGCTGGGAACCAATGGGAAGCTGGTTGAAAGGCTAGTGGAGTGGTGTGAAGCCAAAGATCACGCGGGGGTGATGGGCGAGTCCAACCGCCTGCTGTCGGCTCTGATCCGACACAGCAAGTCTAAGGTAACCCATGTTCCACTTTGTTCAGATTTTATTCAACAAAAAGTTTGTGATGGGAAATCTGCTGCTTTTTAAATGTTTCCGCAGGCATTCCTTTTTGTTTTTATGACAGGCTCCAAGCCTTTGAGGTTGGAATGCCTCTTTGCCATCACCCTAATCTTTAGCTTTAAGATGTCAATGACCAAACTAATAGAAGAAAGGCACTTGCTGAGATTTGAACCGAGGATTTTCTTGCTGCTCTGCCTTGCAACACGCCTTTAATCCTGCTGATCTGGATTATTAGACTCATGCTAGGAATACAGATGATTTGGGACTGGGATATTTCATTGCAGTGCTTCTTACCTCTGTTTTTTGGATTGTAGGAAGTTGTCAGAACTGTGATCAAGAAAGGAGGAGTCAAGCATTTAGTAACTATGGCAACCAGTGAACATATGATTATGCAGAACGAAGCACTGGTGGCTCTGGGGCTAATAGCGGCGCTGGATTTGGGTAAGACCATTGATAATCAGAATAGAGCTGACACTGTACATGTCAACTCTATTCTGATTGCCTTTTGTTTAATACAGATGTAACATGTAAATAAAAAATCTGATTCTTCTCAGGTTTTAATAATGATAATTCTTAAATGTTTCTACTTTTGAAACTTCTTAACCACAAATTTCTGAGCTGCACAAAATAATGCTTTATTAGGAAGTGAAAAGAAAATGGTTTAAAATTTTTTTATGAATAGAAATCTAAAACTGATTCTTTTGTATTTGGTCTGCTTCAGAACATCCATAACTGTGTTCCTCTGAGCTTTTCTGCCAGATGGGAAAACAAAGAATACCTTTGTGATGGAAGTTTGGATACTGATGTGATAACAGAGCAGTTTGGGTTTTCAGTTGCAGCTGAGAAGGACTTTGTTGGAGCCAACCTTGTGTCGGTGCTTCACAAGCTGCTGTCTGATGAAAGGAGCGCACCGGAGATAAAATATAACTCCATGATCCTCATCTGTGCAGTCATGGGCTCAGGTGAGAGCCACGTTTGAAGAATATCACCATCTAAAAACTACTCTTCCCTTTGGTCAGTGGTAGGCACTGCTAACTAAAAAGTTATTTGCGCCAACCCTAAAGAACTAATGATAAGCAATAGTTTTGGTAACGTTAAAATGCTACACCAATACAGTATTTAGCTGAAGTTGATTCTAAATTGCTATGCTAATACGGTATTTAGTAGAAGCTAACTCTAAAATGCTACACCAATACTGTGTTTAGTGGTGGCTCCGAAGAGCCTGCAGCATCACCAAGGACCCCTCACACTCTGGGCACCACCTCTTCAAACTCCTGACCTCTGGGCAATAAAGTCAAGAACAGAGTAACAGTTTCTTCTCAAGAACTGTTGTTGCCCTGAGCACAGTATCTAAAAACCTGATCTTTATTTATTTATTCTTAACATCCCAATTCTGTGTTTCTTCATGAGTTGCTATTTTCTAAAATTTTGTTGTGCTTTATACGTGCACAGTGACATTAAAATGAATTCTGATTCTGATTTAATGGAAGTTAATGCTAAAATTCCACACTAATATGGTATTTAGTGGAAACTAATAGTAAAGTGTTAATTCAACCAACATTTTAACATAACATAACGTCTTCACCCACTTCAGAATCCCGCATGGTTAATAACGTCTAACTCTTTGAAGAATTTTTAACAGTCAAGAACCAAAACTTCAACACAGACGACAAACTTTATTCAACTGAAAGCTTACAAAACTAGAATTCCGAAAAATTTAATTTTCTTTTTCAAAGTTAGCAAAAGTTTTAAATGAAAAATGATCTCCACTATCAACGCATTAGTGGCCCACCACTGTCTTTGGTGCTGGGTAAGTTTGTCTGTAAACTGGACTTATTTTCTGAACCTCTTCTGTTTTCAGAGCCTCTTCACAAGGAGGTGCAGAGCCTGGCGTTTATTGACGTGGTGTCCAAACTGAGATCTCATGAAAACAAGACTGTGTCGCACCAGGCCTCGCTCACAGAGCAGCGGCTAACTGCCCAGAGCTAAATGACTGTGTCCACTCCCAACACCTCCAACACCCCAACACTCCTGAATGCCTGCCTGACCACCCAACACCTCATGACTGCTCCCCCATTGTGCCCCATCGTCATGTGCCAAGGTACCGCATCGCGTTAACTGCCAGCCAGACATCTGCCCCTCTCCATCCTTTGTCCCCTCAGCCTCAGTCTTAGAAACAAACAGTAAAACATTTTATATTCAAGAGCTACTGTCATTGTAACTGATGTAGAAACAAACAGATTTTACCCAGATGTGTTATATTTAGGTCAAGAAATCTTCCAAGACTTCAGAGGATTCACGTTGTTTCTGTTCGAAAGCCATAAAAATGATTCAGTTGGAGTGTCTCCTTCCACACCTATATCTTTATGTGGACAGACTTCCCACCAGTGATGAACTGGTACTTGACCTGAAGTGATATCTCAGTCTAAACTAAGATTGCCCCTATGTGTGCATGTATGTTCTGCATCAAGCGTGAAACAACAGAAGAAGAGACAACACTCTTTAAGACCACAGCTGTGACACCAGTAACCCACCAAACCAGGTACAAAGAATTTTCAAAAGTAAAAAAATAAAATCTCCTTGTTATGGTTTATTTGATTCAAGCAGCCTACCATGATGTCCCAGTCATGTCTCATGTAGCTGCGGTTTAATCTGAGTAGAACCTGTGGATGTTTTTGTCCTGTTCAAGCTGTGACCATTTTCATTTTGACCTCTTCTGCTGCCCGTTTTATTCTCTCCTGACACCTTGGGTCCTAAACCTTTTATTCTAAGCCTTGGAAGTAGAGATTTTAGTGTTTCAGTTCCACTCCTGTTCCCCACTAATCCAATGGCTGGATATTGAAAGTTGAGCCCCAGACTGTATCCAACCTGTCCCTGATGAAGATTCGGAGTAAATGCAGCTAGGTTTAGGAATGTTGTGAGTGTGCTTTTCCCGACTGAAGCATCATGTTGTTGAACCATCAGTAGAGAAGCAAAAGTCTTAGCTTGGAGCTCTTTGCTTTGATCCAACAGCTTCAGACTTCATGTTATGCTCTGTCTCTGTCTCTTCGTAGTTTCTCTGCAGATTTTACTGTTAGAATATTGAAAGTATGCTCTCTGTTCATATCAGCCAATCCCTTCCACCAATTTACATACAATGTTTACATAAAGTTTCATTAAAGCTTATAGTTGCAAATCCAAATTTGTTAACACATAGTGAAATCTGTGTAAAGCGACTATTTATTACGCTGTGGATGAAGCTCATTTTTTTGATATTTTGTAGATAATAGATGCTATGAAGAGCAGTTTCCTTCCCTAAAGCCGACTGGTTGTTCATGGCTGATGTGGGTTCCTGCTAACATGCCTATCTCAGCATGTGCGACACTGTGCTGTCACCTAGTGTGTTCCTCGGTCTGGGCCCATGCTGCATCTTGTTTTTAAAGATATGAATGGTTATTTATCAGATTTGTGATCTGCTTAGGACACATGCTGGTGAAGATATATCCATTGTAACTGCATAAAAATCTTGTCAACTTAAGTGTGTTGTAAATGTTACAAGTTGTACATTTGAAGGATTCAACAGACAATTAAAAGATAATGGCTGGTGATGTTTGAAGTGTTTATTTTTCTTTGTGTCATTGAATTTATTTTCAGTCTTCCTAGAGAAATCAGCATTTGGGTAATTTCTTCATTGTTCAACATTTCTCAGAGACTGGTTGGAAAAACTGTGATCCTCCATCTCTGATGTTTGCAGGGAAGAAACACATTGTGTTGTGCTTATGTTTCCAAAACCCACCTCACTGAGCTTACAGGTTATTTTCCGGGCACTTTTCCTTCTCAACTCCTGCAGGTTATTTCCCCAACATTCATAGGTCACTTTCCTGGAGCTTATGTCTAGGCATCTTTCTTATACTTTCAGGGTATATTACTAAAATTTACAGGGCAGTTTTCTAGGACTTACGGGTTATTTTATTGAAACCTTTTTGGTCCTTCCCCAGAACTTACAAACTTTCAGAGCAGTTTCAAAAAACATTTATGTGGATACAGACAGGGCCACAAGAAGCAGCTGCATAGAGTGCCCACTATTGAAGTTAGCATATGATCTGTAGCTTCAGACTTATCTGTTATCTGAATCCACTGTGAACTGATGTTATAGCAGCCTTCCATGGGTTTACTTGTTGGATTTTCTCTGGGAACAGGAGGAGCAGGGGAAAAACTGTAAAACAAAAACCAAAAAAATATTGTTTTTTAAAAGCCATGCAAGTTGCAATATAAGTATATACTGTTGTGTTGAAAATAATAGCAGTCCCACATCACTAGCAAAATAAATCACTTTTTTTGTTTGAATTTCAACTT
The DNA here is from genome assembly GCF_904066995.2 of Poecilia reticulata. NCBI lineage: Eukaryota > Metazoa > Chordata > Actinopteri > Cyprinodontiformes > Poeciliidae > Poecilia > Poecilia reticulata. Next base: position 1,664,422 of record NC_088847.1, read on the forward strand.
CTACACTGCAAGTAAGTTTCTAGGAGGTTTAGTTAAAGGTATAGAAAACCAACAGACCCAACAGGCATGATATGCATTCTGCTGATTCTGTGAAACTGGATAATTTACTGAAAGGGGTGTGTTAAAAAACATAGCAGCAGTGCTGAGTTCAATTAATGAGGTCATTGATTATGTGAAAAAAAAACAGGTGACCTTTATTCAATGATCAAGGCAACTGACGCTGCATATGCTGGATGTGCATCTGTTCTTGAAAAACATTAACGGGTAGTTCAAGACACTGTTCAGAAGAAGAGCATTCTTTGATCAAAAAATTATTTAAAAAGGGGGAAGCCTATAAAGAAATGTAGAAAATGATAGGCTGTTCAGCTAAAACGGTACCAAATGCTTTAAAATGGCAGCCAAAATCAGAAAGTCGAGAAAGAAAAAGAAAAATAACTATTTGAATGGATCGCAGAATAACCAAAATGGCAAAGGCTCAGCCAATGATCAGCTCCAGGAGGATCAAAAGAGATCTGCCTGTGAGTACTGCAACAATCAGACGATGTCTATCGTCTGATTGCTACCAGCAAAAAGCCCCCACAACGTCCCATTGTAAAAAAAATAAAATACGTGCTGAAGCAGCTACAGTTTGCCAAAGAACATATTGACTATAAATGGTGTAATATTTTGTGGACTGATGAAAGTAAACGTGTTCTTTTTGGTTCTAAGGGTCACAGATAGTTTGTCAAACGTCCTGCAAACTCTGAATTCAAGCCACAGTACACAGTGAAGATGATAAAGCACGGTGGTTCAAGCATCATGATATGGGGATGTTTCTCATACTATGGTGTTGCATACTAGGGATCATGGATCAGTTTGAGCACACCAGAATACTGGAAGAAGTCATGTTGCCATATGCTGAAAAGGAAATGCCCTTGAAATGGGTGTTTCAACTAGACAATGACACCAAACACACCAGCAAGTGAGCAAAATCATGGTTCCAGACAAACAGAATTCAAGAAATGGAGTGGTCAGAACAATCCCTGGCCCTCAATCCCATAGAAAACTAGGGGCTGAGATAAAAAATGCTGTTCATGAGGCAAAACCAAAAAATACAGCAGAATTGTGTAACAGTACAGTGGTCCTGGGCTGCAATACTTGACTGGTGCCAGAAGTTGGTTGACTCCATGTACCACAGATGTGAAACAATAATCAGAAATTGTGGTTTTGCAGCTAAATATGATTCTCAGGAAAGATAAATCTTCCAGCATTTCTTAGTTTATGTAGTTCGTTGTTGAGTTTGTAAAGAAGGATGTCAACACTGCTATTTTTTAACATTGTATTTCTTGACTTTTGGTAAAATATTAATATTCAATTACTTTTTCTGCTTTTTTGCTTTGAAATAGAATGAGCAGCGTCCCCAATGTGTTCATTAAAATACAATTTATGTGAAGAATTTTGAGGTTTACTCACCTTTTTAAACACACTGCTATTACTATAAACATAACTGTACATTATTTTTCTTTATTTGGTCCTTTGACACTGGTTGACTTGCAGAGATATAAGTTGATGTCAAGTCTTCATTCAATCTGCTTCAAATAAGCCACGTTGGATGATTTTCAAAACATTGCTAGTCTGCTGAAGATCATGCCACAGCATCTCATTTGAATTTAAATTCACATTTTGACTAGACCACAGCTGATCATTTGTTGTTTTTTTCTCTCTTAATTTTTCCAGGCAAGTTAGAGGTAGACTTGCAAGTATGCTTTGGATTGTTGTCCTGTTTCATAAGTGAATAGTACTTGAGTTCAAGGGTCACAAACTGATAGCTGAAAATTCTACAATATACGCTCACTTATTGCTCACCAGCAGCGTATATTGTGTATGCATCCACCTGAGAAATTTAGCGCGTGACCCTTCGCCTTCACTACCTTCCTTCGGGGGGGATGGGCGCCAATTTATGTGTTCGCATCCACCTGAATAATATGTAGTTGCGACCCTGTGTGTGTGTGTGTGTGTGTGTCAGTGACGTGCGGTCAGGGGAGGCAGAGCCTTACCTGTGATCATGGAAAGATAATAAAATAATGCTATTTTCACCCTGTGGTTTGGACTATAAAGTACCTATTTTTTACTTGGCTTCAACCAATTCTGATTATTTTTTCTTCAAAATTTCTGGATTTTTGCATTTTCCCATTCAAATGCTCAGAAGCGAAGCCTGTGAGGCAGCAGCAAGCTGAGCCTCACCTGGGATTGCGCAACCTCTTGTTAACTGCACTGTCTGCCATTCTATTTGAGCATGTTCGTCCTGTCTGTACGCCGGCAATACAATGGCTAAAAAACATTTAATATATGGACTGATTTTCCATAATTTAGTTTATGTATATAATGTACAGTGTTTTTTTGTCACCAACTGTGAGTGTATCATTTTTTGTGTGCGGATGAGTGATCAGAAACGGCAGAGAACAGATTCGAGGCGAGGCAGGCAGGCAGTTCTCTTGCCTCATGGCAGGGGGCGCTCATGATCCCAGATATTGTGACTCCACAACCGCAAGACACAGTGAGCTAGCCATGGAGCTAGTCATAAAGTACAGCGATATATTTGTTTTCTCCTCTCTTCCGACGTCAACGTGAAAGACTACATTTCTACACTTAAACAGTTTTCTAAAGTGGGTTTTCAATTGAAGCAGGAGATAATAACTAAAGGAAGACCAACACTGGAGCTGAACGTTTTTGCTTCGAGACAGTTTGACGATTCTTAAACGGGGTAGAAAAGACGTGCCGAGAATAGAATTGGCTTTGGATGAACGGATATTTTTGTGCAGAATTTGTGCATGGATTTCATTGATAAGTAAAGGTAAGACGCAGGCATGTGCAGAGGGGGGGGGGGGGGGGGGGGCTGGGGGTGCTTGAGCACCTGCCCTTTTTGCTCCTTGCCCCCAAGTGCCCTTTTGGTCAATTTTTTTTTTTTTTGTATTATTATTTTCGAAGCCCTCTTGTGACACATAACATATACTAAAATTATTATTATTTTATCTTTATTTTTTTTGTACAACATAAGCCCTCTGGTCACCTTGTTACCTTTGACCTTTTGCCCGTGACGCATGACGCAGTTGCCTCTTGTGCAGTGAGATAAGGCGGCTAACTGGAGCTCAAAGTAGCGAACGTTCCAGATTACAGAACAGTTTTTGGTGAAAAAAAAAAAACGTTTTTTCTGAATAAAGGGGAGTAGACGTGCTGCTTGTCAGATGACGGAAAACGTTGAAGTATCGTTTCTGCTTCAGCTCGGAGTCTCGGTTTAAGCAGAGAGGTAATGAAATACAACAGACACTGACAGGTCTCTGCGTCTGCCTTTCTCTGAAGAACTACTGAGCGGGAGGAGACAGCCAGGTGAGGAGAAACTGTTCTTATCTATCGATTCACTATTTTTATTATACAGACATTAGGCTGTTGTTGATGTACTATTAGCTAGCTGCTAGCTAACGATTTTGCTAGCAAAGCAAGATATCTAAAAGCTTCTCCCCTGTATCTTTAATGATATCAGTCATTCTTCAGTATCGCTTATGCAATAAGGGCACATCGCCCGTCCAAAACCGATCATCTCCATAATGGATATATGTCGGATCTTCTAATTTCCTTTGCTGCATAATGTACATTTCATTTATTCTACCTTTAGGTAAATGTATCTTGAAGGAGAATAACACTTAAAAAAAAGTCCAACAAGGATATTCATTTAGAATTAAAAATAACTCACCCTGAATTACCATGATAGATATAATGAATGTAATAAAAGTGTGTCATTAATGAAGGGGGAAAAACTCAACCCACACTTTAAGTAAGTTTAGGATCTGGTTCGCAGAGTATGAAGTGAATTTATTTCCCCAATTATTCAATGGGGAGAAAAAAAACTAACCTCAGTTAAGTAAAATAAAATTGTAATCAAAACTTTTGGAATTGTAATGATTTCTTTTTTAAAAAACAAATCGTTTTGTTTAAAAAACTTTTTAATTAAATAACTAATTTTTGTCTTGTGAACATAAAAGTTATTTGCCAAACAAACATTTATTTGCACACATCATAAATCTTTTGTTGTGGTTTTGGGCCCTGCCCACGACATCATCACAAGCAAAACTTTGAGTCACAAACAAAACCTCAGAATATTAAGAAAAGATTTCTGACATGCACAAATAAGTTTGTTTTGCAAAACCGTCTTCATCTCCACTGCAAGTGCAGCAAACAGGCAGCTCTTTTATAGATTACAGTACACTAAAAGGTTGCATTGTGCCCTTGTTTATATTTTTAATAGTGTAATTATGTAAAGACAAAATATGTCTGGTTGTCTTGCTCTGATTTACATATCTTGCTAAATTGCGGGTTTGAATATTGCAAAATATTCATATAACAAAACAGACCTGCAGAAAGAAATTACTAATAAAATATCTTACATATGCATAGTTGTGTGCTCTATGTAGAGATTTTCCTTAGCTTTGAATGTATATCTCACAATTTTGTAATTTATCATTGTTTATTAAACTCTGAGTGGCTTTGTTAATATTCCGTCCTAGAATGCGGTTGGATGTGCCCTTTTTTTTTTTTTTTTTTTTGAGCACCTGCCCCTTTAGTGGTCTCTGCATGGCTCTGGTAAGACGGCAATAAGATGTTTTTGTTTACTTTTCTTAATGAAATGTGTGTTTTGTGGGCTACAGTTTGTATGTCTCAAAAATTCTGTAAAGCAGAAGCAGTAGCTAATCTACCACAGCAATTATTTATTAATAAAATATTAAGCCTAAAACGTACTACAATAGACTGAATGTTCTGTTCTGTGTGCAAAATTCTTGAATGTTTTTTTGGTGTTAAATCCTAAAAGATGAATTGGCATTGTTGTCAGTTGCTATGGCAATGAGTCTGCGTGTAGGTTGGTGGATACAGAGTCTTTCCCTTTGCTGTGGATCATAGCACAAAATTAATACCTACATTTCTAAGTTTCACTGAGTTAACGCGGATGGATGGATGGATAACATGTAAAAGTTTTGTCTTTTTGCCCCCCAGCGTTGTGTGCCTGCGCGAAATTTCCGTACGTCCAATAACATGCATGGTGTCTATATAAGATATATAAGTCAGTGCCTCACCAGCAATGAACCTCACCACACGTCACTGGTGTGATTCTGTGTGTGATATGTGATTCTTGAGAATAGGGACAAAATGGGTTTTAATTTTCCCATCATTTTTTTTTGTTATTTCTCAACCTGATGTATGCAAATATGACAAATAATGTTTTGAAATGTAGAGATGCTAAGGTGCAGGCTCCCAGTTGCAACATTTAAAAAAAAAAAAAATGTTTAATCGTCCTGGCCCAGAACGTTGTCATCACCATCTGACAAAAATAAATAAAAAAGAATTTTTTGAGTAAGAGACAGATCAGATGTCTTTGGAAAGTTCCTTTGCGAAGGGGAAAAGGCCCAGAGAAGAGACAGGAGAATGGATTATCCCGGACCAGTAGGTGAGTCCCACATTACAAGCCCCCTCTTCGTAGCATGAGGGGGCCGGCTGCTAATGAGGCAATGAAGCTTCAAGCTGCTTCGGCACGTAGAGACCAAGCAGGCTGTGGATATAAGCAACACTTCGGGTGTCGTTGTCTCCCATCACTCCCAGATAGGACCATCTCGTTGCAGAGAAACAAGCTCAGTTCTCCCGTTAGTCAGTATCGTGAGTTAAAATTTTCACCAAAGTAAAATGTTCGTTTTTGTGGCGCATCTGTATCTTATTTTGAAGGGGTATGTAAACGTTACCATAGCAACCAGAGTCAGAGCGTTTGGGCTACGGTCAAGAGGAGACGAGTAGAGCTTGTGAGTCTTAAGTCTGGTTTAGATGGAAAAATTTAAGAATTGTTGGCCGATTCTCCAAACCTATGTGACCACAGAGCTGATAAAAGTGCAACAGGTTCGATCGGTTCGTGTGTCCAAGGCAGGAGCAACACGAACCGATTCCAGTCATGAACATTCCGATTCCAGAGGATAATCCAGTAAGCCCCCCAATTTAGCGGGAATTTGGAATAACCAAGCACGGATGACTATGTAGAAGCAATAGTGATAGTTTGTGGAGTCATTTTAAGAGACAAAAGACTTAACAAAAAGAAAAGGCGGTGGATAAAAGACGACGGGAGCAACCGCTCTATTTGCTGCACTATGATTTGGAGGTGAATATGTTTTTTCATAGTTAACATTTTTAACTGAATAAACATAATAATGACCTTTAGATTTAATAATAAACATTTCCACATATCATCTCCGATATCCAGCAGACTTTCAGTTGCGCGATATGTCAGCTGTTTGGGATTCCCCTCTGTTCTTACGTCACCGTGCTTTCTGATTGGCTACCTGTCACATTCAGCAGGTTGTATTCTCGTTCCCAGACAGGAAATACCCCACAGGTTGCGATAAAAACTCTAAGACAACCCTGTCTGTTACTACCCAATAGTAAGTCCCGCCCACTCCTCACAACTCTTAGGACTCACTACTGCCCAGTTCTCTGTCTAACAGGTCCGGAAAACCCCCAGAAACTCGGGTCTTACCCTAGCGATAGTTTGTGGAGAATTATCTGTTTAAACTGGGGTCGGAAAGGACTCGTCTAGCTCTGACTACCTTCAATCCAGAAGTTATGACCTTTTACAGTTGGGGGGGGCAATCCGCTGAGTAGCCCTCACAACGACATAACCCCTACAACCACTCCTGTTAACGGTAGCTCCTTTCCTAAAATAACGGCACTTGTTAACGGCTAGATTAAATTTAGTGACTTAGAGTTAAGTCCCAAGGTCATTATTTTAACACTCACCAGAGGAAAACACAAAGCCACCCTGTCTCTAGCATCATGTATATTGTTTTACTATATTTAGGAGAACCAACAATAATCGAGACTGACACAATTAAACTCACTGTTCACAATTCTCATTAGAATCTTTAGAATTATAATTTTATTAAGCAAGCTTTAGCAGGGGCATATAACAACAAATTAATTTCCAAGAGTTATAAAAGAAGCAAAAATATAATGAAATCAACTAGGATTAATCACCTCCTTTCCTTATTCTCATTCCTAACCTGTTTCACTAAATTCACTGAGCGAGGCTTTGGGAGAAGCTGATCACCTCATACCCGATGGTCTTTGATCTCGGCAGCTGTAATCTTTTGCGGTCCTTGGTCAGAGTCTTTGTCCAGCCGGAGCAAAATCCTCTTTACTGAAGAGAAGCGGAGAGAAGGCTCACGCTTTCCATTGAACGTGCAGACTCTTTGTCTTTGAAAGACCTCCGTCTCTTTTCCAAGTCAGCTGCACCGGAGTTGAGAGCGTTGAGTAGAGGCGGAGGATTCGGTCGGATATGGAACCAGGGGTGTTGGCGTGTGGAACTCGTCCCTTTTAGGCAGCGTGAAATCATGGAGTAGTTACCCTTGGTCCCTCGGTGTGATCCTCCGCAGATCTTTAGGCAGCTTCCTCTGCTGACTCCCTTTCTGCGCTGCGAACGAAGAACGCTCGTTCTGACTCGTGCATCGGTATTTATGCACTTGTGTTTCCATGGAACCTGCCCATCGCATTATGTCATTACCCGATGTCATGAAGGGCAGGGCTGCCCGTGGAAAGTACCGGACTCTTTCTCAAGTTTTCCAATGACTCATCCCTGCCTCTCGCTTCATCGGGGCAGTTCCCTTTTCCATCAGGGCAGTTCCTGTTTTTTCCGTTGACCATCTGTTTCCAATTCTGCCGCACCCTTGTTTTCCTTCCCCATTTAGATGACTCACCCTTCTGTCCCTAGCCTTCTGCTTAGTGAAAAGTACTCTTATGATCTTTAATAATACATGTTATTTGTTGGTTAACTCAAAAGTACAACCTTTAGCCTTTCATAATGTAGTAGAATCAATGGATTTAAGAATACAGAGCATACATCATTATAATATTCACTTGATTAAAGGTACTGATCATTCATTACAAACATTTCTTCACTGGCCTGTATATTATCACACATTGCTTCATTGGCATGAGTATCATCATCTCATAATCACTTAACATTTATAATCATCTTTTAATCATTAATCAGGGTTATACTGTTATTTCTCAGGCCTTTATTCCATTTTTCTGCGTATACCTGGACAGATCTCACATACCCATACCAGATTCCTCGACACCCCCTCCGTGAGATCGGACGGGGCTTCGCAGAAAACATAAGTTCCAACTACCAAAAGTCCAGTTCATCACCACCATGGAGAGTTAAAATGTCTCTTTCGTAGCAGGTCACCGGAGAAGACGAAGGCGTCCATGTGTCCACGATCTCGTATTCCGTCAGGTGGGAAGGTGGAGAAGACCAGATGTCGGGGTCTAGTCCCATGTCCACAGTAGACCCAGACGGCCCAAAGGGGTCCTGACGCTCCAACTGAGGTGGTGAGGTTGGAGAAAGCACTTCGGCCGCCAAATCCTGTGGCGGAGCCGCTGGAAAACTGCAACTTTCCTCGAGTTCCTTCAGCAGGTTCTCGAAGTCAACAGCAAACGAAGGAGACTGTGCCTGGCAGATGCAGGCGACAGAGGAGCTGACGTTGCTACTTTGGCCTTGGGGTGATGGGACAGGTATATCATCGGTCTGGCATGCTTGCTGAGATGAACTGAGAGGCTCAGTTTGGGTACTCTGTACGTGAGTTGCAATGCTGGTTTGGCACCCGACGTCGATGTACGTGTCAGGAGACGCCGGACAAACAGATGGACGGGGTTTACCCACCGCCAACACTCGGCCATCCAAAAGGTGCAGCGTGGGTAGGCACTGACGAGTGATCTGATTCTCCCATAGCTTTTGGACTATGGGTAGTATCCGGTCGTTCCCCAAGTACGATGTGCGGAGAGTATCGTCGTCTTGGTTCAACGCAGAGGTCCACACGACTTTGTGTACTTGTTCCAGGGATCGAGATGCAGAGGCCGAGACGTACGGCAGGTCCCGTTGCTCGTTGAGGCAGAGGATCGCCGTAACGTTATCAAGGTGCACGCAAGCGTTACACCATCGGGTAGACGATGCTACCCACATGAATCCCAAGGATTCTACGGATGCTCCGCATCCCACACAGCAAGTTGGAGCCTAGGAGAAACAGCAACTCAGGTAATTTTCATGATTAGTAGGTATCGATCGATCAACAACATAAATGGATAAAAAGAAGCTAAGTGCGCATAAGCAGGAGCAGGGATCAAGGCTGGTACTACACTGATGTGCCTCGTTGAGCCGCGAGCCAAGGGGAATTAATGATAGGGGGAGGATCTTCATATTCCGGGGACCCAGGAGTAGCCATCGGGGTTGGATCGTGGAATATGGCTCCGTGGGTCATGAGCCATACGGCAATGGGCAGTGGGGACGACTTCCCTAACCAATACAAAAGCACAAAAACTCCCATCCTGTTGCCCAGAGGGTTAGGGCGGCCCACTTACGAAGCCAGCGGCGTTTACCCTTGCCTTTGATGGATAGGGCTTGGTAGGCTAGGTAAATGAA